>NC_091097.1:0-200000 GCF_024713975.1 Paralichthys olivaceus | reverse complement strand
TAAAGTCTCAGTTTGTGTTCAGTCTGAGTTTTCAAACTAAAATGTCGTAGTGTTGATGCTGGATGTCTTCAAATGTCTCAGAGGTTCCGTCTTTATGAGAAAAGATGGAGCTCATTCACAAAATGTGAAAACAATTGATAAGGTGATCCCATGGTGACCAGGCGCCATCTCTGATTGTTTCTGCAGCTGACTTGTTCGGGGATGTCGGGCAGTAAGGCACTGGGCGGGGGGGCCGGAGGAGGGGCGAGGCGGAGGCGGACGCGGTGCCGGCGCTGCCAGGCCTGCATGAGGACCGAGTGTGGAGAGTGTCACTTCTGTAAGGACATGAAGAAGTTCGGAGGGCCTGGTCGGATGAAGCAGTCCTGCCTCCTGAGACAGTGCACGGCTGTGAGTCCAGTACACACACACACACACACACACACACACACACACTGATTTTTACTTTTCATTTATCCGTGTCGATTCTTCAAATAGCATCGACCCAGAGCTTCATCCCAGCAGGCAATGATGCTGGGTTTCCATGGCAACCATCTCTGGATGGAGTCTTGAGTTAGCTTTGATCCATCACAGTGGTTTTCAGAGAGATGCTTTAACAAACATACACACGCACAGCTGTTCATATATTTCTTGTCGTTGGGTTATTTATGGGTCATTGTTTAATTTTATTAATTCAGTGGCAGATTTTATAACTATAGACAATCTGTAGTCAATTCTCTGGTATTTTACCTGGAGCTGTCTGAAATGGCTTTAGATTGTGCAGACTGGTGTGAACAAGAGTTTTGGTTGCATGTGCGTAAGTTTTTTTGTATTTATGATGTTATAATTTTGCCGTATACGTCTTGGTGGCCACGAGTTCCCCACCGCTGCTCTTAAGGAGGAGAAGCTCTACAGAGGAAGTTCCTTGTTTTGTTGTGGTTGTGCTGTAATGACAGTAATTAGCTGACCACATATGTTTACATCTATCAGTTTTTTATCTTGTGTTAAAGTTTTAAAAAGCACCATTTAACTGAAAATGTTTTTCTTCTCAGTGCCTTTAAATGCACTACTTAACACAAATGGCGCTTTTCTGCATTTTAAATTGTCTATTTATAACTTTATCAGTAAAACAATAGTGAAAAAATACTGAATGTGTTGCATGTTGCTGTAAGTGGTGCGTCTGCATTTTCTGCTGGTGCTGATGTCTCTCTCTCTCTCTCTCTCTCTCTCTTTTTACGGCCCGTGCTGATGTACCTGTCTCTCTCTGACCTGTGTGTCTCTCTGTACAGCCCGTGCTGCCTCACACGGCGGTGTGTTTTGCGTGCGGTGAGGCAGGGAAGGAGGACACTGTGGACTCGGAGGAGGAGAAGTTCAGCCTCTCTCTGATGGAGTGCACCATCTGTAATGAAATTATCCACCCTAGCTGTCTGAAGGTTGGTGATCAGGTTGGATCAATATCATTGATCGTTTCTCTACAACTCTCTGACTGATGCTGTCTCCTCCTTAGATGGGTAAAGCTGAAGGAATCATCAATGACGAGATCCCAAACTGCTGGGAGTGTCCAAAGTGCCACAAGGAGGGCAAGACCAGTAAGGTGAGTCAGACCAGGGTCCTGGACCTGGGAACTTCTGAACGGCATCATTTCATCAGTGCAGTGGTGACTGACCTGTATCTGTCTCCAGGACCAGGCCGACGGCTCAGGGAAGCGGCGACTGGATAACGGGGAGGTGGGCCGTTGGAAGCTCACAGATGACCCGCCCCCTAAAAAGAAAGCCCCTCCCTCCCTGGAGGAGGGGGGAAGGACGACAGAGGGGGGACACAAGAGGAAGAAGGAGAAGGAGCTGCCTCAGGACAGTGGAGCCAAGAAGAAGGTGGATGTCCACGTTTTTACTCTCAAGACTTGATAGTTGGACGACACATCAGCGTCAATGTTAACGATAAGAAACACTTGTTTCATGTTTATATTTTACATAAATAAGTTGTTTGTTGTCTTAATTTAAGTTCTATATATGTTTTCTTTTTATCTATGATAAAGTTTTTGGTTAAATTGTTAAATATCAAACCATCTCATGAGTCGTTATTTCATTTTTATATATCAGCTGATATTCAAAGTGGTGGAGCATCACAGTAAAAGTCTGTATGAAACACAAGGGACACTTATTTGCGAAGGGTGGTGACCTCTGACCTTCTCTTTCTGTTTCTCTCCAGATGAAAGCTGCCCACGAGAAACGGCTAAAAAAGGTACGAAGGCTTCGCTAACACATGTTTCTGTCAGCGTGACGAGACGGACTAATGCTCATGTTTACAGTATCGTCAGTGTGTCATAAATCTTTTTCTCAGTCGAACACAGTTGAGCACATGGAGGGGCGGGACCTCGATACCTGTGTGAGTGTCATTACAACTGTTTTTAATCTTTTCTCTCCAGAAACCCAAACAGGAAGTGGCAGAGTCAAACGGTCCCACATCATCAGCTGGAGGATTTCAGGGCTCCTCCTCTTCCTCTTCTCAGCCAGGTAGTGGTGGGGGAGGAGCAGGGGGGGTGTCGAGTGCGGACCAGCGGTCGCATCACAGAGAGAAACTTGAGCGTTTCAAGAGGATGTGTCTGCTGGAGCGTCGGCCCGAGTCCTCCTCCTCCTCCTCCTCCAGTTCAGAGTCCGACTCCGAGTCCGACTCTGACGATTCCCTGAGGGGGGAGCAGGGGGGAGGCTCCTCGCCCTCGTCCTCCTCCCCTGCCCCGCCTCCCGTCGTTGTCTATGGCAACAGCAGCGGGGGCCGGGTAGAGAGGGAGAGGAGTCGTAGCGAGAGAGAGAGGGAGAGGGAGAGGGAGAGACGTCTGGCCGAGCTGGGCTTCAGTGCAAGTGAAGAGTCGGAGGGCGAGGGAGGGAGGGGGGAGGAGGAGTTGGGGGGAGGGGGGGAAAAGACACGGCGGAGAGGGGGGGGAGATGGGGGGTTACCCCAACGAGGACGGAAAGGAGGGCAGCTGGATGGAGAGGACGAGGACACGCCCACCTCAGAAAGGACCAGGAAAAACCCCTCCTCCCTTCCCCCGCCTTCACCCCTCTCATCCAATCAGATGCCTCCGTCCTCACAGCACGATGGCTTCACTGGGAAGCAGCGGAGCAATGGGCAGGAGGCGCGCAATGGACGGACGAGAGGCGGGACGGGAGGAGTGAGGGAGGGAGGTGAGAAGGAGAACGCCAGCACGGTTCTGACCAATCACAGACATGGTGGGGGAGGAGGGGGTGGCACTAAGGGAAGTGGGAGCCGTGGCAACAAAATCCGTAGCAACAGCAAGAATCAGGCATCCAGGAACAACATTTCCTCCTTGTCCATTCCCACCTCCAACGGGGGAGGCAACGGGGGAGGCGGTTTGATGATGTCAGCGATGGCGGCGTCTCCCTGCTCCCAGCCATCACGTCTCGCCCCACGCTCTCAGATGATGAAGCGCAGTCCCCCGGCCGTGCCCTCGCCACCCCGGCCTGTTCAGATGGAGAGACACCTGGTGCGCCCCCCCCCCACCTGCCCAGAGCCCAGCTGTTTGCCTCTGGATGGCGGAGCATCGCACATCATGACCCGTGACGTCTGGCTCCGAGTCTTCACCTACCTGAGCCACCGAGAGCTCTGCGTCTGCATGAGGGTGTGTCGCACCTGGAGCCGCTGGTGAGTTCACAACCACCTGAGACACTGAGGCTCCACCCACACTGGCACACCTGAAAACACACGTCACATGGCACTGGTCATGTGATGTAAACAGGAAGTAAGTTGTCTCTGCAGTTGGTTGCTTAGTAACAGAAACTCCTCTGAAGGAGGAGCAGAGATTTCTTTTCTCTGAGCGACAGCGAGGTGGAACTGTTCCTGACAGGAAGTGTTAGCGACACTTTGTGTTCACCGCCGGTAGTCGAGTCATGTGACTGATGAGAACCAATCGGAAGAGAAGGTGGGCGTCACCGTTTACTAAAGTCTCAGTTTGTGTTCAGACTAAAACACAAAACCAGAGTTTTCAAAACAAACAAGATCGGCAGCGTTTCATTACCATAGTAACAGTGATGGATTTGATCACATCACCTGCAGAAAGCAGTTACTCCTGATTCACATCCCATCATCACTGATGGCAGCAAATAAAACCTGGAGATTTAGATTTTGAACACTTTGCGGGTTCCCAAAAGTTTTAGAGGCTGGAAAACTCCACCAGGAGTAACCATAGCAACAGTGATGTTTTAAACCTTAAAGGTGTGGGCGGAGCCTGAGACATTAGAGTTAGGTAACTAAATAATCACACGATTGTTCAGGATGTCTTTCACAATAAAAGCACTGACATATTAAACTGGTTAAATAACACAAATCAAGGTTTTATTGAGTGAATAACAAAGATCACATGACTTCATTCACACACGTCCTGCCCACACACCGATCAGCATCTCTGTCTTGACTGTCCTGAATATGTGACATCCCACACTGATTCCTCCTGAAGCATGTGACACTGTGACGTCGTATCTTGACTCCGATCATTTGTGGCGTGTCAGTGTTAAACACTTGGCATCAGACTGACGTGTTGTTGTGTCTCTGTGTCCATTAGGTGCTGCGACAAGAGGCTGTGGACTCAGATCGACCTGAGCCGCCAGCGCTCTATCACCCCCCCCATGCTGAGTGGTATCATCCGCCGCCAGCCGGTCTCCCTCAACCTGGGATATACCAACATCTCCAAGAAACAGCTGATGTGGCTCATCAACCGCCTGCAAGGTGTGTGTGTGTGTGTGTGTGTGTGTGTGTGTGTGTGTGTGTGTGTGTGTGTGTGTGTGTGTGTGTGTGTGTGTGTGTGTGTGTGTGTGTGTGTGTGTGTGTGTGTGTGTGTGTGTGTGTGGAACCTCTGCATTAGTTTCTCTCTCATCACCCACAGAAAAACAATGAGCTGACTTGGTCATTTAGCTGTCTCACCTGTGTGTGTCTGTCTCATCTGTGTGTGTCTGTCTCATCTGTGTGTGTCTGTCTCATCTGTGTGTGTCTGTCTCACCTGTGTGTGTCTGTCTGTCTCACCTGTGTGTGTGTGTCTGTCTCACCTGTGTGTGTCTGTCTCACCTGTGTGTCTCTGTCTCACCTGTGTGTGTCTGTCTAATCTGTGTGTGTCTGTCTCACCTGTGTGTGTCTGTCTCATCTGTGTGTGTCTGTCTCATCTGTGTGTGTCTGTCTCATCTGTGTGCGTCTGTCTCACCTGTGTGTGTCTGTCTGTCTCACCTGTGTGTGTGTGTCTGTCTCACCTGTGTGTGTCTGTCTCACCTGTGTGTCTCTGTCTCACCTGTGTGTCTCTGTCTCACCTGTGTGTGTCTGTCTCACCTGTGTGTGTCTGTCTAATCTGTGTGTGTCTGTCTCACCTGTGTGTCTCTGTCTCACCTGTGTGTGTCTGTCTCATCTGTGTGTGTCTGTCTCACCTGTGTGTGTCTGTCTGTCTCACCTGTGTGTGTGTCTGTCTCACCTGTGTGTGTCTGTCTCACCTGTGTGTGTCTGTCTCATCTGTGTGTGTCTGTCTCACCTGTGTGTGTCTGTCTGTCTCACCTGTGTGTGTGTGTGTCTGTCTGTCTCATCTGTGTGTGTCTGTCTAATCTGTGTGTGTCTGTCTAATCTGTGTGTGTCTGTCTAATCTGTGTGTGTCTGTCTCACCTGTGTGTCTCTGTCTCACCTGTGTGTCTCTGTCTCATCTGTGTGTGTCTGTCTGTCTCATCTGTGTGTGTCTGTCTCACCTGTGTGTGTCTGTCTCACCTGTGTGTCTCTGTCTCACCTGTGTGTCTCTGTCTCACCTGTGTGTCTGTCTCACCTGTGTGTGTCTGTCTGTCTCATCTGTGTCTGTCTGTCTCACCTGTGTGTGTCTGTCTGTCTCATCTGTGTCTGTCTGTCTCACCTGTGTGTGTCTGTCTGTCTCATCTGTGTCTGTCTGTCTCACCTGTGTGTGTCTGTCTGTCTCATCTGTGTGTGTCTGTCTCATCTTTGTGTGTCTGTCTCACCTGTGTGTGTCTGTCTCACCTGTGTGTGTCTGTCTGTCTCATCTGTGTGTGTCTGTCTCATCTTTGTGTGTCTGTCTCATTTGTGTGTGTCTGTCTCACCTGTGTGTGTCTGTCTCACCTGTGTGTGCCTGTCTCATCTGTGTGTGTCTGTCTCACCTGTGTGTGTGTCTGTCTCATTTGTGTGTGTCTATCTCACCTGTGTGTGTCTGTCTCACCTGTGTGTGTGTCTGTCTCACCTGTGTGTGTCTGTCTCATCTTTGTGTGTCTGTCTCATTTGTGTGTGTCTGTCTCACCTGTGTGTGTCTGTCTCATCTTTGTGTGTCTGTCTCACCTGTGTGTGTCTGTCTCACCTGTGTGTGTCTGTCTCACCTGTGTGTGTCTGTCTCACCTGTGTGTGTGTGTGTCTGTCTCACCTGTGTGTGTCTGTCTGTCTCATCTGTGTGTGTCTGTCTCATCTTTGTGTGTCTGTCTCATTTGTGTGTGTCTGTCTCACCTGTGTGTGTCTGTCTAATCTGTGTGTGTCTGTCTCACCTGTGTGTGTGTCTGTCTCATCTTTGTGTGTCTGTCTCATTTGTGTGTGTCTATCTCACCTGTGTGTGTCTGTCTCACCTGTGTGTGTGTCTGTCTCACCTGTGTGTGTGTCTGTCTCACCTGTGTGTGTCTGTCTCACCTGTGTGTGTCTGTCTCACCTGTGTGTGCAGGTCTGCTGGAGCTGAACGTGTGTGGTTGTGCGTGGCCGGTGGTGTCGGCGTTGTGTCAGGCCGTGTGTCCGTGTCTGAAGCTGCTGGACCTGAGCAGAGTGGAGGATCTGAAGGACTCACACCTGAGAGAGCTGCTCGCCCCCCCACCTGACACCAGGACAGGTGAGACGCACCAGACGTCACCTGACAGGAAGTCACACATGAACCAATGTAGACCCACATTTTCACTGAAGTGCTCTGAACCGCTCATGAAGTTTTTTTCATCTGTTTGTGGAGAAAATCAATAATCGTCTGTAAAAAGGTTGTTGAAGGTGTTTTTATCTCTTTCAGACTTTGAAATGATTATTTATGAATGAAGACAATTAAACCTTAAATGAAGATTATTATTTTTATATTATTTTATATTTCCAATGAAATCTTTAAATGTAACTAATTTTGAAAAGTTTATTGAGTCGTGCATGTTGTTTTATTTCTGCTTCATGGCGGAATAATCCTTTAAAATGATCAAATCCATCTGTCGTACCCTTCACTAACCTGTCTGCGCTCTGATTGGTCGACCAGCTCACGGTGAAACCAGAGCGGGGCGCTTCCAGAATGTGACGGAGCTGCGATTGGCTGGTTTGGATCTGACGGACGCATCGTCTCGTCTGCTGGTGCGTTACGTTCCTCACCTGACCAGGTTAGACCTGAGTCAGTGTGGAAACATCACAGACCAGACGGTTCTCACCCTCTCCTCCCCCATCTCCCCCTTGAGAGAGAGCCTCACCCACGTCAACTTGGCAGGTAAACAAAACCTGAGTCTGAGTCGGGTTTAAACCAGACTCATCTGATCCTGTTCACGAGTCATTGAAAATAAGCTTTAATTTCTTATCGTTACTAAATTTACTGTTATTATTTATTTATTCTACAGTTGATACTTTGATTTAAAGTATTTTACAGTTCGTCTAAATCTTTTTTCATTTATAGTTCATTTTTATTTTTACAGTAAACTATGGTTAATTGTTTTCCAGTTCTTTTTCCCACGTGCTGTTGGTGCCTGTACTGAGCCACCTGACGGGTGTGTGTGTTTCAGGTTGTGTTAAAGTGACGGAGCAGTGCGTCTCGTTGTTGCGTCGCTGCTCGTCACTGCAGACGGTCGACCTTCGCTCCTGCTCGCTCCTCTCGTCTGAGACTGGACAGCTTCTCTCCTTCCCCTCCCACAACTCCTCCTCCTCTTCCTCTGCCACAGTCGCTGCCTCCTCCTCCTGCCCTCCTGACGACAGAACGCTGATGAAGAACAGTTAAAGTCTGTGCCACCTGACAGCCCCGCCCCCCACCTCCTTACACTACAGACAGGGGAGGAAGAGGAGGATATATTTTTGCGATGACATTGTGGGTCATAGTAAAACAATAGAAACTCTGAGCATGTACATATTTGTTCTCTGTATAATTCTGGCTGTGTGTAAATATCTGTAGTTTACTGTAAATTACCTTTAACCTTTGGACCCCAACACACTCCTCCCCCTCCCTCCTCTCCGTCTATCCTTCCTTCTGTCTACCCTGCGACCAATCGTCACGCTGATGTCCACCTGCTCGTCCGCAGCCGCACGACAGGATGTTCACCCCCGGACACACCCCCACAGGAAGTGAGAGTTATAGGTTGGGGACCGTATCGACTTATAGAAAAGTTGCAGCTAACAGTTTCCCTCCGCTTCCAGTGTTTGTGCTAAGCTAGGCTATCTTGAGATCTGGTGCAGTTCAATGAGCGGACGAATCACATTCAGATGATCCTGATGTGTCGCACCTCAGGTTCCTGTTCATGTTGCTATCACGTGATGTCACCTGGCCTCATGCTGACGGCCCGGCTGTTTCGGTCCGAGCTGCGTCTGTGAGCCAATGACCTGACTTTCCGTGTTCAGGCGGAACTGGCAAACGAGTTTAATTGACATCAATCCTTTTTCATTTCAAACGAAAGTGACCAATCAAATGAGAGACTTGGCATGTAGCAATGGTCCCTGACTGGACGCTCACTGGGGAAGTCGTGGTTGAGAGGTTGCCACCAGGGGGCGCCTGTGAGCCTGTGGTGGATGTTGTTACATCAGTTTTTCCTGCAGCTTGAGAGATGATGTACATACGAAAGTTTAGATAAGTTTATAGAACAAAAGTATCAAACCTGTGCAACACGTTGCCACAGTCGAGTCAAACAAGTTCATTCATGAACGTACCTCATCACTTCCACCATCCAATCAGAGACTGAGCGTGTGCGTGCGTGTGCGTGCGTGCGTGCGTGCGTGCGTGTGTGTGTGTGTGCAGTACGAGCAGGAGTTCAAACCATAAGAAGGGACTGTGCTTTATTTGGATCGGCCCCTCATCACCTCCGTCCTGCAGTCAACTTTCACAAGCTCAAAAAAATAACCTTCAAAGCTCCGCCCACAGTGACATATAGCTTTAAAGTTGTTGCTATGGTTACATCTGGAGTTCTCCGGCCTCTGGATCAGAGACTCGTGTGAACTGATCTCGTTTTATTTTGAAAACTCTGGTTTTGTGTTTTAGTCTGAACACAAACTGAGACTTTAGTAAACGGTGACGCCCACGTCCTCTTCTGATTGGTTCTCATCAGTCACATGACTCGACTACCAGCGGTGAACACAAAGCGTCGCTAACACTTCCTGTCAGTGACAGCTCCACCTCGTCCCTGCTCTGACTCTTCACCATCACTGCTCCTCCTTCAGAGGAGTTTCTGTTGCTAAGCAACCAACTGCTGAGGAGACAATCTACTTCCTGTTTACATTACATGACCAGTGGACGTGAATGGTCATGTGACCTGTGTTTTCAGGCGTGTTGGTGTGTCAGAGATTATTACTCGTGCGTCTCTGAAACACTCACCTGAACAGAGGTTTTTTTCAATTTGAAATGAAAAGGAATCGGTGTGGACGCAGCCTGAAGGGTCTAGATTCACGGTGAGGGAGGTTAGCGCCCCGTCTGGTCACCTGACATGTCAACAACCTGTGCGCTCTTAACCTCCACAGGTTCCCCCAGTGGTGAACGTTGGAGTTGTTCTGTGCTTGTGAAAGACAACGTTTTCCCTCTGCTACATTCTTTGTGCTAACCTACGGTAGCAGTTTCCCCCTGCTTCCAGTCTTTATGCTAAGCTAACTGGAACAGATCCATCTTTGAAACATAAATTGTGGGATTGTTCCTTTAAACGACTCGCTGGCTGTTGAGTGGGCGGCGCCGCAGTGTGGTTCAAGGTGTGTGTGTGTGTGTGTGTGTGTGTGTGTGTGTTTGTGTGTGTGTGTGTGTGTGTGTGTGTGTGTGTGAGAATCTGAGCCTCCACGTCTTCAACATTCGCCTCAATCACTCATGTTTGTTCTTTGTTTTTTACATCTGCTCTGTTTCCCTCCATCGTCGCCTCCGATCAGATTCTTCATCATTGATCGGTGATTGATTGTTTTTTCTCAGGAGTCTTTAGTTTTTTCTTTACGTCAGGTTTTTATTTATTTTTTTCGTGTCAGCTTCCATCCTGCTGAATCTGAACTCGGATGTTTCACACTCGTCAGTCTTAAAGAATCTGTCTCTTTCTGTTTCTACGCGATGACATCACTTCCTGTTTTGCTGCATTCTTTAGATTGAATTTTTTTATGGAAGCTCAAGTCTGCCCGGTAAAAGAAAAACAAAACAAAGAAGATGAGAGACATATTTTCATATTTTAATTCCTCATCTTCAGTTATTGTCTTTTTAAATAAAAATTATTCAAACTTCTTAGTTTTACTTAAATTTGAGTCAAAAGACACAATTCTGAATTTTCTTTTGTTTTCATGGCTGAATTGAGCTTCTGTAGAATAAAGGGGCCTCGCTTTTGAAAAGTTCACCACAGCATAAAAATCTTTTAAACAAAATCAAATTATTGTTGTGACGCATTAAAGTAAGAAAATATGAGACGGGATGCGGTCGTGAATTCAGACGTTTCATAAACAACGAGCCGATGTTTGTGACGTGATGGAAACTCTGAGTCACAGCGATCTGATTGTTCATGTGTGAACTGGCTGCTCAAAATGCGATGGACTACAGTCCCCAACCAAACAAGTCTCCCTCTGCTGGCCGACATAATAGATAACTGATGCTACGTTAGCCTCGTTGTTGCACCACATCCGCTGCTCTGTCGTCAGACGACCTGAAACTCGACAAAACATAAAGATGAAATTATTTCCTGAAAATGGATGCTCTTTAGAGACCTGTGTTACAAGCATGATAGCAATCCTGGCTAACATGCTAACAACACAGATTGAGATTATGTCGAGGTCTGAAATAATCAGTTGATCAATTGTTTTGTAAACAAAGTTAAATTGAATTGACTACCGCTTTGAAAATGGATCAACTGTTAAAAAACACTTTGGCGATGCCGTTGGTTCAGTTGATTTTCTTTATTTCGCTCTGTTAATCATAAAAGCTTCATACCATTAGTAGTTATTGTTCATTTTAATAATCGTCATCAACGGATCATGGAACCGGAGCCACAGGGACCCCTGGTGTTTATCTGCAAAATAACCTCCATAGGGAAGACACTCCCATCTGCCGTCTGAGTTGGGGATGTGGGCCTTTCACATGGGGGGGCACAGGGCCCGTGATTGGTCCATGAGGAAGTAAAGAAGCAGCAGGTTGGTGTTGACGTGTGACGTAGTCCATGAATCGACACCATCGGTGGTTACAATTCAAATAGCCCTCACGCCGTGTCGACGCCATGTTGTGCCATAAACTCACCAGATCCACGTGTCACAGTGTAAACATGTGAGTGGGTCAGTTTTTATTTTTGTATTCTGTTGTGATTCATTTTTTTACTGTAATGTTTCGCTCTGTCCCGCTGATGATGCTTCACGTTTCACCTAGCAGCAAGTGAGGAGATCAAATGGGATTGGACTATAATCTCTGACTCCTGAAAGCTCTTATCCAATCAGATGTCTGACATATCTTAGTAAAAAGTGAGCGGGTGTTTTAAAGATGCACTGGATCATCATCATGTTTTGCCAAATGTACTTTTGTTGTGAAAATGGGCATTTTAACGTTTGTTACTTTGTTTTGTTCCTTTTTCTTCTTTGTATCGATTCTTCTGTTGTTGATGAAAAAATGAAGAAGTTGAACAAAAAGTAAAAAGAGACAAAAAGAAAAACTCAAGGCAGCTACGTACGAGAGACTACTGTAAAACCACCGACCAATAAAGAAGCAATGGGTTTGTTTTTACATGTGTTTCCTCATGATGTCACAGCTGCTCCAACCAATGAAAACACCTCAACCAGCCAAGTAATCTATTACCAGTTCTGCACAGTTGTAACGTTACAGTGCCTGTAGTTATTTACAGTTACTGTAGTTATTTACAGTTACTGTAGTAACATGTAGTAACGTCTATCTTCAGCATAAAATGTAAATATTTAACAAATAGGTGTTTTAATCATCAAACTGTCAGTTCAATGTTTCCTTCAAAAATAATAACTGACCAATACATGTGGCAAGTTTTATTTAGTTATAGACTTTATTTATTCCCATAAACCACATGATTAATGTAAGAGTTGTAGAGCAGTGCTTTACAAATAGAGTTATTATTTGAAGAAATAAACTTCTAAGATGAAGCAGGATCAAATAATAAAGATTTTGGTCGAACGGTAATAGTTTCTATAAGCTTCAACATGTTTGATATATTGATTGAGTCTTTTACAACATTTATATATAATGTGTATATATATATATATATGTACATATATATGTACATATATATGTACATATATAAGAACACACGTCCTTTCTTTAAGTCCTTCATCTTATATTGACATTTGTGTAGAATACAGTACTTTTACTGGCTCAGAGTGGTAACCACTGGCTCATAGTTCACTGTGTTTCTCATTCTACAGGTAAAGAGTATCGTACTGCATCACTGACACGTGATAGAGTACAAGTATGTACGTCCTATAAAGTAAAAATACTCAAGTGAGGTACAGAGAAGTACTCAAGCAGCGGAGTGTTACATTTCCGTCAGTCCCTGAAGGCAGCACGGCGCCGTCACTGTGCGTGATATCCCTCCGCGGGACAGAAGCGCGCGGCCCTTTCCCTCCGACAACACAGGATGTGAACGAGCGAAGCGACGAGACGCGTCTCTGCTCCGTGAACGTTCCGCTGCCCGAGAGAGAAGCACCGGGAAACCCGCGCCTCTGGCCCCGCACCCCGCACCGACCCGCCCCGAGGAACACGCACTATCCCGCTGGGAGCGCTGCGCGGCAACCGACACCGTCCGAGAGAAGAGAGCGCGCCGGGGTCGGAATGGAGCTCATCACGATCCTCGAGAAAACCGTCTCTCCAGGTGAGACCCGCCCGAGCACCGGGTCCCGAGCCCCGGGTCCGGGGCCCAGGGGTCGGACTTCGGTCGGTTGGTTTTCAGGCGGCTCCTCGGAACCGGAGAAAGTTGGATGGAGGGAAATGCCTCGTTACCGGGCTGTTAGCTGGGGATGCTAACCGTGCTAACACTACGGCCTCAAGCACCGCTGCTGACTTAGCATTCTGTCCGAACTTTAACCGCAGTCTGGCGGTGAAGTTCAGCCGCTTCTCCGCTCAACTGATCGGTAAACACGTTGTCACATCACGGCACCGTGGGTTTGCACCAGGGGCGCGGACCTGCCGGCTGGGTGTCGCCGGTTAACGGCAACGACCCTGCCCATGCCTGAAGTAGCCGCTTCGCTAGCTCGTTAGCCGTTAGCTCGTACCATTCAAACTGTCGGCCCCCTGCTCGCACGCATGTCCCGGCGCACGTTACCGTGGAGCCGCCGCGTCCATCCGCTGCTCCAGCTTCACGTCAACTTAACGGTGTTTTATCCGGAATTGATTTTGTTCCAGAAACTTTATTTCTGCCTCGTCTGTCACCTGCTAATGTTAGCATGCTAAGACACAGCCTCCTCCCTCACGGCGGCTAAAACGCACGTTGCGGGCTCGGCGTGTCGCTGCGGGCGGAGCCGCCGGTGTCTCCGCTGATGTCTCAGGAGAAGTCACCGACTCTCACCAGCGGAAACTGAGCGTTAACTCGAGCGTGTTGCCGTGAGAGCGCCCGGTTCACGGCTCATGTCTGCTTTTAGCCTGCGTGCCGACCATAGCTGTCAGCTAAGGTGCTAGCATTCCCCTCAACCACCCCTCTCCCCCTCTCTCTCCCCCTCTCGCAGATCGGATTGAACTGGAGGCGGCTCAGAAGTTTCTGGAGCAGGCGGCGGTGGAGAACCTGGTGAGTGGGGGCTGTAACGGGGGTTATACGGTGTGTTTCCGGTGGAGGTGCCGGTCAGTGTGGATGGGGAAGCTAACTGTCGAGCAGCGTGGAGCTGAGCTGCTGCACCCCCCCCCCCGTGTGGAGGCAGCTTCACTGTGACGTCAGGGCTGCAGCTTCCGGTTAAATGATCTGATTATTGATCACTGATCAGAGTCCAGCTGATGTTTGATTGACAGTTCACTGTTACCAGGAAACAATACAAGTCAGATGCTGACAGATCACAAGCTGTCAGTCATTCATCCGTGACCTCTGACCTCTCCCATCAGTGGTGACCAGGGTATCCTACCAGTTTCTAAAAGAAACCAAAACTTCTTTCTTAGGACACAAGCTGACAATCGATGATAACAAAGGCAAATTAAAGATTGACATTTAGTGTATTAGCAGTTTGAATTTGACTTAAAGGTTCAGTGTGTAGGATTTAGTGGTGAAGTTGCATGTTGCAGCTGAATAACCCAACCTCTGACAGAGAACCTGTGTTAGCCTTCAGTTTAAAATAAAAGTTTAGTTTGTCGCGTTTGTATGACTGTGAAAAAACATGGCGGCCTCCGTAGAGAGGATCCGCTCACAATGTAAATATAAAACATTTAAATCTAAAGGGCCTATTCTAGGGTAAAGAAAACTACAATTCTTACAAATGAGTGAAAACACCACTAGGATTATTTTATAATCAATTTCTTCTAATAGATCCCTTTATCATAAATCTCACACACTGAACCTTTAACTTGAATTCACAAATATACTAGAAGGGCCCACTGCCTGTCATGGGGTCTTGTTGGCAGTCGAGCACGGAGCTTCACACGGAATCGTTCTCAAACAGTAGCTGTATGTCCTGATATCACAATCCTTTCACGTTAAATACAGACACACTTTCCCCTGTTGCTTTGTGGACTCCAGTGTGAGGTAGCCACTAGCTAACTGTAGGCTAACATTACTGAGTGTGTTGTCAATATGTGATCGATCCAGTAGGAGCCGGTGCCCAACACACCAGCTCTCATGACTCAACACTTTCTACAGATGCTGTATCGTATTAACAAGTGCCACTTAAAATCAACAGCTGCAGCATCGTCTGATTTATTATGAAAATCTTTACTGAACAACGTGATAAACTATGGAGGCGTGTCTGCAGCCAGTCACCACGGAGGAGGAGGAGCTTTATGTTCAGGAACATGAAAACACACGTTTCATGATTCACATACACTGGTCATGTGATGCAAAAAGGAAGTAGATTGACGTCTACTCTACAGTTGGTTGCTTAGTTATATAAAATACTACAAAAGAGGATCACAATGATTAATATTGTTAGCAACACTTTGCGTTAACCACTGGAAGTCGACTCAACGACCAAAAGGTAACCACCTCGCTCTGCCCTCAGACCACATTCCTGGTGGAGTTGTCGAAGGTGTTAGCAAACCCGGGGAACACCCAGGTGGCACGAGTCGCTGCCGGTCTGCAGGTGAAGAACTCTCTGACTTCCAAGGACCCAGATGTTAAGACGCGGTACCAGCAGAGATGGCTGGCCATCGACGCCAATGCTCGCCGTGAGATCAAGAACTACGTAAGGATCCTGGCACTTTTCTCCCGAGCTTCATTCATGTAACGTCCGTCATCTCATCGGTCCGATCGTGTCTCTCAGGTTTTACAGACTCTGGGCACGGAGACGTACCGGCCCAGCTCGGCGTCGCAGTGCGTCGCTGGGATCGCCTGTGCAGAGATTCCTGTGAACCACTGGCCCGAGCTCATTCCACAGCTAGTCGCCAACGTCACTGACCCGTCGAGCACTGAACACATGAAGGAGTCAACTCTGGAGGCCATTGGATACATCTGTCAGGACATTGTGAGTGATCACACACATAACATACACCAAATACATAGACGTACAAACGCACTCACATTTTACATAATTACCGACACTCACTCTCCCTGTGCTGCCTTCAGGACCCAGAGCAGCTGCAGGAAAACGCCAACCAGATCCTGACAGCCATCATCCAGGGCATGAGGAAGGAGGAGCCCAGCAACAACGTCAAACTGGCAGCGACCAACGCTCTGCTCAACTCTCTGGAGTTCACCAAAGCCAACTTTGACAAGGAGGTACATGGCTTTTCAAAATAAAATGCTCTTTATTTTAACCTGCAGGACCTTTGTATGTGGGAACATCATATATTTAAATATTACAATATTGATAATATAATGAAATATTAGGCTGTAACAAATCTACAGTTTGAGCTAATCTTCATTTATAAATGTTTGTTTTCAGACAGAGAGACACTTCATCATGCAGGTGGTGTGTGAAGCTACGCAGTGTCCGGATACCAGAGTGAGTAACGTTGGGACAGATGAGTGTTTGTGTCGAGCCACACGCCAACACTTCTGATGAGTGTGTTTTTCTTTCAGGTGCGTGTGGCGGCCTTACAGAACCTGGTGAAGATCATGTCTCTGTATTACCAGTACATGGAGACATACATGGGCCCAGCCCTGTTTGCGGTAAGAACACAGGTCAAGAGGTGGAACGTGACAGTCAGTGACTGGAAATAGACAAACTTTGTTTTCTTTCACTTCTCTTTCTCAGATCACCATTGAGGCGATGAAGAGCGACATCGATGAGGTGGCGTTACAGGGCATTGAGTTCTGGTCCAACGTCTGTGACGAGGAGATGGACCTCGCCATCGAGGCGTCAGAGGTCAGTGTGAGCAGCCGTCGTTTCCTTAGTTGTTCAGTCCCTGATAGTTAAAACCTCTCTGACGGCAGTTTGTTCTCATCCAATGACAGGCCTCGGAGCAGGGGCGCCCTCCTGAGCACACCAGTAAATTCTATGCTAAAGGGGCCCTGCAGTACCTGGTTCCCATCCTCACTCAGACCCTCACCAAACAGGTACCTGATGACGTGACCTCATTACTTGACTTGGTTAGTTCCTGTGGGAAAGTTCTTCAACAGATTTGACTGGTGTGTTTTTTTTCGCAGGATGAGAATGATGATGATGATGACTGGAACCCTTGCAAGGCGGCAGGTGTGTGTCTGATGCTGCTGGCGACCTGCTGTGAGGACGACGTGGTTCCACACGTTCTGCCCTTCATCAAAGAACACATCGAACACCCCGACTGGCGCTACCGTGATGCCTCTATCATGGCCTTTGGATCCATCCTGGAAGGACCTGAACTCAACCAGCTCAAACCGCTCGTTATACAGGTCAGTGGCTAAATGACCAAGTCACCTGGTTCAGATTCAGCTCATTGTTTTACTGTGGGTGATGAGAGAGAAACTAATGCAGAGGTTTCCCCCCCCACATACATACACACACACACACACACACACACATACATACACACACACATACATACACATATACACACAAACATACATACACACACACCAGGCGATGCCGACCCTGATCGAGCTGATGAAGGACCCCAGCGTAGTGGTGAGGGACACCACGGCGTGGACCGTGGGACGGATCTGCGAGCTGCTGCCCGAAGCTGCCATTAACGATTTGTACCTCTCCCCCCTGCTGCGATGTCTGATCGAGGGTCTAGAGGCGGAGCCACGGGTGGCGTCCAATGTCTGCTGGGTGAGAAGTGGGCTCAAACCAGGGAGGGGGGGCGGTGCATTAAAAAAGTGTTGTCATTTTAATAAAGTGTTAGAGAACATAACATAACCTCACAGGTCACGATCGAGGTAAAGGTTTGAAATTATCATGATATTGATTAGAAGTCACATGGTCCCCTCTCTTGGCCTGAAATATTTTGGACAATAAATAAACTCATCAGTCATGTAAAATGTTACATGACTGATCTCACATGTCAAACATGTTTGTTGTGTGTGACTGGCGTGTTTTCCCGCCGCAGGCCTTCTCTTCTCTGGCTGAAGCCGCCTACGAAGCCACAGACGCTGCTGAGGACCAGGAGGAGCCCAGCACCTACTGTCTGTCCACGTCCTTCGAGCTCATCGTCCAGAAACTCTTGGAGACCACAGACAGGTGTGTTCATGGGAAACGTAGCGCTGCAGTTGGTTGCTATGGTGACAGTGTGTGTTTACACCCTTGTGCTTCCTGTTCAGGCCTGACGGTCACCAGAACAACCTCCGCTCCGCAGCCTACGAGGCTCTAATGGAGATCGTGAAGAACAGCGCTAAGGACTGTTACCCTGCGGTGCAGAAGACCACCCTGGTCATCATGGAGAGGCTGCAGCAGGTCCTGCAGATGGAGGTGAGACGGGGGAGGGGTTTGTGACTGAAGCCTCGATGTCATGACGACACATTTGTACGAGACGAAGCAGAGCGTATAAAATCAATTAAACAAGAGGACGATAGTAACAGATCGATGTTTGTCAGTCTCACATCCAGAGCACCTCCGACAGAATCCAGTTCAACGACCTGCAGTCGCTGCTGTGTGCCACTCTACAGGTGAGAGCCCAGTTATACACGCCATCATTATACACCATCACTAACTGTATATACACCATCATTATACACCATCACTAACTGTATATACACCATCACTAACTGTATATACACCATCATTATACACCATCACTAACTGTATATACACCATCATTATACACCATCACTAACTGTATATACACCATCACTAACTGTATATACACCATCATTATACACCATCACTAACTGTATATACACCATCATTATACACCATCACTAACTGTATATACACCATCACTAACTGTATATACACCATCATTATACACCATCGCTAACTGTATATACGCCATCGCTAACTGTATATACGCCATCGCTAACTGTATATACGCCATCACTAACTCTATATACGCCATCGCTAACTCTATATACGCCATCGCTAACTGTATATACGCCATCACTAACTCTATATACGCCATCGCTAACTCTATA
Organism: Paralichthys olivaceus; assembly: GCF_024713975.1. Classification (NCBI taxonomy): domain Eukaryota; kingdom Metazoa; phylum Chordata; class Actinopteri; order Pleuronectiformes; family Paralichthyidae; genus Paralichthys; species Paralichthys olivaceus. The sequence continues at coordinate 181,188 of NC_091097.1, read as the reverse complement.
TACGCCATCGCTAACTGTATATACGCCATCACTAACTCTATATACGCCATCGCTAACTGTATATGCGCCATCGCTAACTGTATATACACCATCACTAACTGTATATACACCATCGCTAGCTGTATATACGCCATCATTATACGCCATCGCTAACTGTATATACACCATCGCTAACTGTATATACACCATCGCTAACTGTATATACGCCATCACTAACTGTATATACACCATCGCTAACTGTATATACACCATCGCTAACTGTATATACGCCATCACTAACTGTATATACACCATCGCTAACTGTATATACACCATCGCTAACTGTATATACACCATCGCTAACTGTATATACACCATCACTAACTGTATATACGCCATCGCTAACTGTATATACGCCATCACTAACTGTATATTAACTCCATAAAGTTTATGTGTGAGTGTATATAAGCAGGCTGTGTTTCTTCCTGTAGAACGTTCTGCGTAAAGTTCAGCATCAGGACGCTCTGCAGATCTCAGACGTGGTCATGGGTTCTCTGCTCCGCATGTTCCAGAGCACCGCCGGCTCTGGAGGCGTTCAGGAGGACGCTCTGATGGCCGTGTCCACGCTGGTGGAAGGTACGCACGCTCAGCTGAGACAGTGGAACCGCCACATGGTGGCGCTGTGCTTCATTTAATATGTGGTGTTGGTTTGTGATTCAGTCCTGGGCGGAGACTTCCAGAAGTACATGGAGGCCTTCAAGCCGTTCCTCGCCATCGGACTGAAGAACTTTGCCGAGTATCAGGTCGGTTGCCTGACCACTCGCCACCATCACACCAGTTACAGGAAGTCATCTGTGGCAGTTTCAAATTAAAAGCATTCTGTCTAGTTAGCTTCATGTCACTGTAACATGAACATGATTGAGTCTCTGGATGATGAGGATGATGATGATGATGAAGACGATGAGGATGAGGATGATGATTGATTTTGTCTCAGGTGTGTCTGGCGGCGGTGGGTCTGGTGTGTGACCTGTGCAGAGCTCTGATGTCCAACATCCTGCCGTACTGTGACGAGATCATGCAGCTGCTGCTAGAGAACCTGGGGGTGAGGAACATCTGGCTCCCTCTCCTCCCCTCTCCTCCCCCTCTCTCTCTGTCCGCGTCGTTGCTTAGTGATGATGAATCATGCACCACACTGAAGTCGTGATGTAAAACCACATATATGAGACCTCCATACTTCCTCTTCCTCAGTTTCTTCATTGCTCGCCTCAACTGATCCACGTTTTTCTCCGCCTCCTTTAGAACGAGAACGTCCACCGCTCAGTGAAACCTCAGATCCTGTCTGCGTTCGGCGACATCGCTCTGGCCATTGGAGGAGAGTTTAAGAAATACCTGGACATCGTCTTGGACACGCTGCAGCAGGCGTCACAGGCTCAGGTCGACAAGGTACACAAACACACTTCAAACTGATGACATCAGAATCCAGGATATTCTCACTATGTCTGGAAAACTTTAGTCAAGTTCGTCATAACTTAGAAAATGTTTTAACCTCTGACCTCTGCTGTAGAAATGTTCCACCAGTATCTACGTCGGTATTTTTACTTCCCATGATGTCATTTCCCGGAGAATCTCTAAAAATCTGTACAACCTCAGCGAAAAGGTTCTGTAGGTCAATAAAGTACTGAAACTGCAATACCACTTAATATATATAAATATATCAATCTGACATTTTCTTCATAAATTAAACATTTTGATCGTCGGCTGGAATATAAAACAATAAAGATAACTGTCGTTGACGGTCATTGTTGAAAGCAGGGCCGGAGGAATTCCGTAGTGTAGAGATGGTTTTTTTGCTATTTAAAGAGGAAGAATAATATGTTACCTCACAGACACTATATAGCTGTAATCTTTTTACCATCTGAAGCACAAATGACAGAAATAGTGATTTGATTTATATCATGATGTTTATCAACAGATATGGAGAAAAAAACGAAATATTTCACTTTCCTCAAGTTATTTGAATTATGAACATTTTTTAGTTTTGGAGATGTGAATATTTTTCTCTGCTCTGGAGCCAGTGCAGGTTCACCAAGTTTTCACTGCACGTGATGAAACATGATGACGTCAGAGGTAGAAAACATGAGCCCTCGACTTCCTGCTGCAAGAAGAATGAATGTTCTAAATACTCTGTGTTGTCATGGATCATGACAATGGTGTCTTGTTAGCGGCCACCAGCAGGGGGAGCTGTTTCTAGAGGGTTAATGTTTACATAGAAATACATGAAACAGAAAATCAAATATCACCAAAGTGATCTGGTTTCATCATCTTATCCTTTTACTATGTAATGTGTGTGTGTGTGTCAGACGGACTACGACATGGTGGACTACCTGAACGAGCTGAGGGAGGGTTGTCTGGAGGCGTACACCGGCATCATCCAGGGCCTGAAGGGCGACCAGGAGAACGTCCACCGTAAGACACTTAAACTCACTCTGATCACATGACCACAACCTTTCGTTGACGTCAGTTCCTCCTCCTGGCTCCAGTTGATCAGGAGGATTTTATGACGTCGCACAGAAACACGGGTCTCTTCACCCAGAAAGCTTCAGGCTCAGGTCGATGTCACAGCTTCCTGGTTTTGCGGGACCCCACACACACACACACACACACACACACACACACGCAATGAGTGAACTTGCCTGATGGACATCTTCTCTCTCTCCTCCCTTGCTCAGCTGACGTGATGCTCATTCAGCCACGGGTTGAGTTCATTCTCTCCTTCATCCATCACATAGCAGAGGACGAGGACCACTCTGACGGCGTGGTGGCCAACGCTGCCGGACTCATAGGGTGAGTTGTGTGTGTGTCTTTGTCGGTGTGTGTCTTGTGTGTGTGTGTTGGTCTGTGAAGAGAAACCATGCACCACTCTGACACTGTGATGTCACTACAACGTCTGAGACCAACACAACTTCTTATTTACCTCACAGTTGAATCCAGATCCTGATTCAGACCCGAGTCTGGATCCTGAAACTTGTTGGATCTGTAACTGAACTCTTGTTGTAACTTAAACCGTTTTTCAGTTAAATTCATTTTGTTGTCCCAGTTTTTTTTTTTTCAGGTTACATTTTAGTTTGTAATTGAAACTTGACATTTGATTTGAGTTTCACTTGTGTCACATTTAAAAGCTTCAGATGTGTTGGTAATGTGTGTTTGTATCATGTGGGTCCTCAGCGATCTGTGCACGGCGTTCGGTAAAGACGTGATGAAGCTGGTGGAGGTTCGTCCACTCATCAACGACCTGCTGACGGAGGGTCGACGCTCCAAAACCGCCAAGACCAAGACGCTTGCCACCTGGGCCACGAAGGAGCTCCGCAAGCTCAAGAGCCAGGCCTGGTCAGATGCACACATGTAACAATCACATGAGTTTGGTCCATGTCCCATCTACTAACATGGAGCAGGCAGGATTCATGACCTGTACTGCAGCCAGTCACCAGGGGGCAATCCAGAGTCATGTTGTTCATCTGTATTTCGTCTATGAGTCATGTGACCAACACGCCGTTTGTTGTTGTTTCAGATGCCTGGTGGAGAAGACAGGGGGCGCTGTGAGAGATCGACATGCGTGAACGACGAGGACAAACTTTAGCTTCTGTTCGTCGGTCGAAGACGAGTGAGTGTGTGAGAGAGAGAGACGTTTGAGAGAGCGAGCGAGAGATGATGACGTCACACAACCCAAAAATCCAGCAGGCCCACCCCCCACCCCACTGTTCTGGACAGCCTGTGGACTGGACTTTGACTCCCCCTCCTCCCCCGTCCTCTCCCTTTAAAACAAACTTACCTTCAAGCCTGCCCCCCCCTCCCACAATCCACCTCTCGCTGTAGCTGGGCTCTCCTTCGACGTCACGATGACGTCACCGACCTGCCGTCGCCACGCCACCCCCCCAACGTCGGGGGAGGTGGGGGGTGAGGAGGGGAAACGGATAAAATCCCGACAAGAAAATAAAAGACTTGGAGTGGACTCGGAGGAAAACTTTTTTTGTTGCTCTTATTTCTTTCTTCTTCCGAGCACTAACACAGCGAAGGAGATTTGACGGACATAAACGCCTCCGTCTGCAGCGTTCTCGCTCCCGAAAACAGCAGCACTAAATCACTTCAAAATAAAAGTCCAAACCTGACGAGGAATGGTCAAGGAGCGAGTGCCAAATGGAAAATAAAAGGTGCAAAGCGTTTCAGTTTTTAATTCCAGCTGCACTTGTTTTGGGAAAGGGTCACTCACGTTTCTGCTTGTTTAAAAATTCAGAGAATTGAAGACGTTTGTATGAGGTTATATTTTTCCATTGCTATGATAAAAATAAAGTTGGAAAAAAACAATAAAATGATATGAAACATTCCCCACGCAGTTCTGGTGATTTGGGTCTCTGTCGTCTGTCGGACACCTGAACTGAACCGGACTCTGAACTTTGTTTACGCCACAAATGACCATGATCTTTTTTTTCTTTTTTTCTTTAACTCCTCAGCTGTTTGGTCATCATGGCTCGGACGTCACTCCTCACTGACAGTTTTCTTGTTGGGGTGGGGGGGGGGGAAAGTAGTTGAGCACATTCTGCACCACCTGTCCGCCTCGTCTGGATCGCTTCACTTATTCAACCACGGGAAATAAAGTTTAAATTGAACTTGAACCTTTGAGTTGACAGTAAAGTGTTTCCAGCCTCGCAGTGCTCTTATTTTGAAGCGGTGTGGCGGACGTAGGGAAAACTTCCTGTGTTGACGTGAACCTGCAAACTTGGTGATCATTGAATTGTGAATCATTTAAAGCTGATCTGCTTTTTATTTCATAATCAACTCTAGTGAACTAATAAAGTCTATATTGTACTGAACCATCTGCTGCTGCTTCTTCGGAGAGGGGGGGGGTAAGAGAACACACCTTTAATTCTACACACACACACACACAGGTACACATCAGTGTGACCACATGAATTATCACAATGTTATGATATAAAATGTACAAACTATCCAGGATCTGTTTATCCAGCTGAACTTACATCACAGTCAGCTCGGTGGTCACATGATGCTCGTTAACTCGTTAGTAGTTCTGTGTGCACATAGAAGGGGCGGGCTCTACTGCATATGACCAATCACAGACATGGACAGTTTGACTGACAGCAGAGCTGAGGATCAAACTGTTAACAAAAATCAGAGAAGAACAAAGAAACAGTTCCAGCTGCTAAACACAGAAGGAGGAGGAGGAGGAGGAGAAGAAGGAGAAGGAGAAGAAGGAGGAGGAGGAGGAGAACAAGAAGAAGGAGGAGGAGGTGGCCATCCACCATTAGACTGAAGGAGGAGAAGAAGGAGAAGGAGAAGAAGGTGGCCATCCACCATTAGACTGAAGGAGGAGAAGAAGGAGGAGGAGGAGAACAAGAAGAAGGTGGTCATCCACCATTAGACTGAAGGAGGAGAAGAAGGAGAAGGAGAAGAAGGTGGCCATCCACCATTAGACTGAAGGAGGAGAACAAGAAGAAGGGAAGAAGGTGGCCATCCACCATTAGACTGAAGGAGGAGAAGGAGGAGGAGGAGGAGAACAAGAAGAAGGAGAAGAAGAAGGTGGCCATCCACCATTAGACTGAAGGAGGAGAAGAAGAAGAAGAAGAATGAGGAGGAGGAGAACAAGAAGACTTTTTACTTCAGGGAGTCCAGGTGGACTGAGTTCTTTGGCGCAGACTATTCCCCTAGTGGCAGCTGGTGGGTCCTGTATAAACCTCCTGTGGAGAGACGGATGGCAGACATCCAGTGGAGAATTATACATGGAGCTCTAGCTACAAACAGATACAGAGCTCACCTGGACCCAAGCACTGAGGGGGGGTGTCCTTTCTGTTCGCTGCCTGAGACCCTGGAGCACTTAGTGGTGTCCTGTCCCAGGTTAGCGGACATGTTTAAACAGCTGCAGGAGTGGGTGGGGGGGTTAGGAGAGGTTTTCTCTTTGCCGCTTTTTGTGTTTGGGCCCAAGTACACAGCAAGGAAAAAACATATCATGGTTTTAATGAATTTTATTTTTTCGAATGCAAAGATGGCAACCTGGATCAGTCGCAAAAATAAAATGGCTGGGAGAGGCTGGACGGATCCGCTGCGCTGTGTGAGGGGTTTTATGGCAGCTAGGCTGAGTATTGAACATGCATATTTTAAACTGACAAACAATTTGGAGGGTTTCAGGGCTGTGTGGGGGGTGGGGCAGGTCCTGTGCTCACTGGGGGAGAACCAGGCTCTGGTTTTAACTTTTTAGGGTTGGTGTCTGACGTGTGTGTATATTATGGTTTTTATCCCTTTGTCTTTGCAAAAATTGGTTTGAGAAATTAGGATTTGTTTGACAATGTGTCTTAATTAAAGTTATTTAAAAGTCAAAAGGAGAACAAGAAGAAGAAGGAGAAGAAGAAGGTGGCCATCCACCATTTGACTGAAGGAGGAGGAGGAGGAGGAGAAGAAGAAGAAGGAGGAGAAGAAGGTGGCCATCCACCATTAGACTGAAGGAGGAGAAGAAGAAGAAGAAGAAGAAGAAGAAGGAGGAGAAGAAGGTGGCCATCCACCATTAGACTGAAGGAGGAGAAGAAGAAGAAGAAGAAGAAGAAGGAGGAGAAGAAGAAGAAGGTGGCCATCCACCATTAGACTGAAGGAGGAGAAGGAGGAGGAGGAGAAGAAGAAGAAGGAGGAGAAGAAGGTGGCCATCCACCATTAGACTGAAGGAGGAGGAGAAGAAGAAGAAGAAGAAGGAGGAGAAGAAGGAGGAGAAGAAGAAGAAGGAGGAGAAGAAGAAGAAGAAGGAGGAGAAGAAGGTGGCCATCCACCATTAGACTGAAGGAGGAGAAGGAGGAGGAGAAGAAGAAGAAGAAGAAGAAGGAGGAGAAGAAGGTGGCCATCCACCATTAGACTGAAGGAGGAGAAGGAGGAGAAGAAGGAGGAGAATTAAACCTGATAACTGAAAAGTTTCATGTTTTCATCATCGATTGTTTATGTTGATAACTGAGGATCAGCTGAGAGACACTTCCGGTCGTGTCTCCGGTACCGGGACGCGTTCAGCTGTCTACCGTGCACTTTGTGCACGCGCGTCCGTTCAGTCAACACTGATGAGTAATGATGGCGCCGTTACGCACCGGCACCGCGCGCCCCCCCCTCCAGCTCGTCCGTGCCGTCTGACCGGTGGCTGAGTCGGGAGGAAGCTAACAGCTAGCTAACGTTAGCGAGCGGCGCCACCGGTCAGGATTCTCATGTTCGTGTTCTGACGTCGTTCCGCGGAGCCGTTACCGTCACCAACCGGGCCGGACGTCACATGGCCGTCGGCCGCTGCTCCGTCGGGCTCCCGGTTCGCTCGGCGGGAGGATGCCGCCGTTAGCCGCCGTAAGCTCCGTAGCCGTTGATTCATGTCGGTGTTATGTAAGCGCAGCTAACGTTAGCCTGACAACATGACCGACGCGCAGCAGGACATGTCCCCGGACTTTGTCCTCATGAGGCTCGTGTCCGCGGCAGAGTACGACCGGCTGGACGAGCCCGACGACCTGATCTCTGGAGGCGGCGGGTTCGGGCCCGTTAAAGCGGCGCTGGGACACCACGGCGTCAGGTTCGATCTGGAGCCCGGTGGTCCCTCGGCAGGCCTCGGCTCGGCCTCCCCGCACTACAGCTCGCCGCTCCCCCGAAAAGGCGACCTGGACGGCGGGCTGGTTTTGACGCAGGCTCCGCTGGGCTCCGAGGCGCCGCGCTCACCTCCGCCGCCCGAGAACTTTGCTATAGCGGCGCAAAGGTTCGTGGACTTCCCGGTGCCGCACGGCTCGGGGGGACAGCTGATGGTGTTTCAGAACTTGCTGCGGGCCGGAGACCGGATCCTGGAGTGCGGGCTGGAGCAGCCGCCACCGGGGTTCCTCCAGGCGGAAGCGGAGAGACAGCAGCAGGATTCCGGATCAGGAACCGGTCCCGGTAGCACAACAGCCGGTCCTGGGCCTGGAGGTGGGAAGGACCAGAACTCACACTGTATCCCATCCACAGAGGAGAACTTGCAGCCGCAGCTCCTGCAGTGGCACCCGGTCCTCAAACTGTCCAAAGGTTCTGATGGGTCTCCTCAGCGGGGGAACCCTGCTCTGGACTCTGAGCCTGGGTCGGTCCTGTGCCATCGACACCGCCTCCTGACAGACAGACTCGCTAAATGGCCCCCGGGCCTGCTGGATCAAGCCTTGCACCTGGGCCTGCTGGAGCCCAGGAAGAACTGCACCACTGGGGTAAGGGACCCGGTCCTGGCTCTGGCCCGGAGGCTGGGTCATCTGGGTGAGGGGAGGGAGGGTGGCGGGGGAGAGGACATGGTGCCTCCACTCCCTCGGTGCTCCTGTCACAGTGTCTTAGCCTCGGGTTCGGGCGGCATGGGACCCGGCGAGGACCCGAGTGATACCAGTGACGCCCTGCTGGTCCTTGAAGGTCTGGGTTCTGAGGAGGTGGGGGTGCTGGGAGGAGGTGTTGAGAAAGGAGAGAAGGTGGAGGGGCTTGGTGGTGGTGGGATTCCTGGGGGGGCAGGGCCTGTGTTCTCCAGTGGGACTCTGAGTGGTCTGATGCGGCAGGTCCACAGACTGGCGGAGGAGGCGGGGGTGTGCACTGATCAGAACTGCCGGTCGTCGTTGGCCGTCAGCACCACTGACACTCTCTGTCCCTACCCCCCCAACCACCCACAGGCCACTGCAGCCCCCCCCGGTGGTCTCCCAGTCTGGCTTGAGCCACTCCCGTCCACCAACCCCGACCCAAACCACTGCTCGCAGCATCAGCATCAATCCTGCTCCCAGCCCCAGAGCCGCACCACCACCCCCAAACTCAGCATGGCCTCTGGCGGGGGGGCGCGATCTGCCTCCCCTTTAGTGGTCCTGAAGGGGGAGGTGGGAGGAGGAGGAAGAGAGGGTGAAAAGACACCGAGGAGCAAGATGAGAAAAGGGGGGTCCCTGAAGTTCCGGCTCAGCAAGCTGTTCAGAACCAAGAGTTCCAACGGGGGGTCAGGGGGACTGCTGGACAAGAGGCCATCGCTGGCCTCGTCCACCTCGTCCGGGGGGAGTCTGCTGGACGTGTGGGGGTCCACCTGCAGCAATACGGAGCAAGACAGCAGCAGGTGAGAGGACTTCAGGACGGGGACTCTCATGGTCCACATACTTGACGGTTGTCAACATTGAAATATTGATTTATTCAAACATTAAGTCTTTTTGAGTCCGATCTATGAATTATTTTATGAATCAATGGATTGTCTCCTGAGCAGTGAGGATGCTCACCATGACAACAGTCTTGAAGGTTTGTTTTATTTTGTATTTAACACTGATCTGAGAGCAGCTTGACGATTGTTAACATGATTACATTAATCCCTGTGGTTATTGGTCTTATCTCCAATTTAACCTGGTACGGGTTAGCTGTTCATCATACGTTACCATGGTGATTGACCCCGATAACAACCGACCGAGCTTTGTAGGACTGAAGAACTCTGAATTAAACCTGTCAGCCAATCAGGAGTCTTTCTCATCCAGTGATAATAACAATACTTTCAACACCAGCACTGATCACAAGTTGTCAGGACACGTAGAGGACTGACGTTTACTTTGTGTTTGTTTGATTCTTTAGAGTTTATGAGACACATGTTTAAACCTGAGACACATGTTTAAACCTGAGACACATGTTTAAACCTGAGACACATGTTTAAACCCAACACGAGATGTAACGTGACCCTGTCAGGCCATCAGGGTTAAAGTGAGCAGAACGATCCAGAGTCAAGATCTGACATCATTGATTAATAACTGTTTCAGAATATATAATATATATATTCAATTTGGCGATCAGTTTGTGTGTGAAGAGGGACAGAGACACATACGTTTGATGATCAGAAAACATCAGAGGAGCAGTCACTTGTCCAGCGGGGTCATGTCCCTCCGTGTTGCAGATTTGATTTATATATCGACTGATGTGGAAAAATGATCGTGATTTTGTTCCATGTCGCCCAGCCCTAGTGTCAGCTGTCAATCATCACATCTCAGCCTGTTTTGTTTTATGGTAAAAAAATAGCCTGATGAAGATTCACCTTAAATTTCCACCGTGTGTCCGACAGGCTGCCGGTGTCCAGACCCCACAGTGCCTTCTCTCCAGTGACCTTCACTCCTGCGTTCACTGGTAAGTCTTTGTGTGTTTCAAGCAAGTTGAGAAATGGCCATGTTACTTTCGTCGTCTACTGCGGAACGATTCTTCGGCTCAGGACGACTTTACTTGTTAACGTCCAATAAAAACTTTTCTTCTTTATCATTTATCCTTTTCTATTGTCGTTCAGTTTAATTGGTGTTATTTTATCTGTCTATTTTGTGTTCCTGTTTTTATTTGTTATATATATTTATGAAGCACATGTCTGTTTTGAAAGTTGCTTTTAAATTAAGTTATTATTATTTAATTACTTCACTGATAGTAAGCGCCCTCTGCTGGACCATGAGGCAAACTACTCGGGTCTAATGAGCTTCTGCTGCTCATTGGCGATAACACTGGTGTCAGCCATGATGTCTGAGTCCGACTCGTTATGTCCTGAATATTTCTGCGCAGTAGAGAGAAAAGTCGACTGTCTCGTCCACGAACAGCTGGGTCTGCATCGAATCACCAACATCAGCTGATTATTGATTTCAGGTGTTTGATCGTCTCTGATATTGATGACGAGTTGTCTTCTGCTCAACACTAATATTTCACACTTTCACTTCTCTAACATCTTCTTCCTCTTCTTCTTCTTCTCTCTGTTTGACCATGTCTCCAGGTGAGACAGTGTCTCTGGTTGATGTGGACATTTCTCGAAGAGGTGGGAACTGTCTTCATCCCCCAACTCCCCCACCCCCACCCAGACGGAGCCTCAGTCTGCTCGGTACTTCACTTCATCTTTTACTTCCTGTCTTCACCTCCTCTGTCCTGCTTCCTGTCCAGTGACTCTGAGGTCAGAGGTCAGCTAACTCTAAACAGGTGTGTTTCTCTCGTTGTCTCCAGATGATTTCAGCGGTCCTCCTCAACAGGGGACGTTCACCGAGCGAAGTGTTGGGGCATCAATGCAATCTCTTCCCCCGCGACCGCTGGCCCTGCCCCCCTCCCTCAGCACCATCCAGCACAGTCTGAGCCTCAATGGTGACACGCACACACACACACACACACATACACACACACACACACGCACGCACGCTCTGACCTCTGACACACGTGTCCTTCATGAGTCATGTGACCAGTCAAACTAACACATCTTTGATGTTTGTCAGACACCTTCCTGCGAGGTTTACCACGGCCCGTCCCTCTGCGTCCCGCCAGTCAGCACTATCCGCCGCGACTCACCCCCCGCTGCCCCCTCAGTCGACTCGACGCCAACAGCTTCGCCACCAGCCTCAGAGAACTGGAGAAGGTGGGGCCTGGGCACGCTGGGGTCTAACTTATCCTCACAAGTTATATTGTGATATTTCATTCATATTTGAAAAAGTATAAAAGTGGATTTAAATGTTTTTATTTAGTCCATGTAGTCCAGTCCATGTAGTCCAGTCTCTGAAGACCAGTCCATGTAGTCCAGTCCATGTAGTCCAGTCTCTGAAGACCAGTCCATGTAGTCCAGTCTCTGAAGACCAGTCCATGTAGTCCAGTCTCTGAAGACCAGTCCATATAGTCCAGTCTCTGAAGACCAGTCCATGTAGTCCAGTCTCTGAAGACCAGTCCATATAGTCCAGTCTCTGAAGACCAGTCCATGTAGTCCAGTCTCTGAAGACCAGTCCATGTAGTCCAGTCCATGTAGTCCAGTCTCTGAAGACCAGTCCATGTAGTGCAGTCTCTGAAGACCAGTCCATGTAGTCCAGTCTCTGAAGACCAGTCCATGTAGTCCAGTCTCTGAAGACCAGTCCATGTAGTCTAGTCCATGTAGTCCAGTCTCTGAAGACCAGTCCATATAGTCCAGTCTCTGAAGACCAGTCCATGTAGTCCAGTCTCTGAAGACCAGTCCATATAGTCCAGTCCATGTAGTCCAGTCCATGTAGTCTAGTCCATGTAGTCCAGTCTCTGAAGACCAGTCCATATAGTCCAGTCTCTGAAGACCAGTCCATGTAGTCCAGTCTCTGAAGACCAGTCCATGTAGTCCAGTCTCTGAAGACCAGTCCATGTACACTGCTCAAAAAAGTTAAGGGAACCTTTAAATCACACATCTTGATAGTCAAATTATTCAGGTTGAAAATCTTTTCTGATGAACATTCTATAATTTGTTGAGAACAAAATGATGTAACAACGTTCAATGGAAACTAAAATCATTAACCCACTGAGGCCTGGATTCAAAATCATTCCAAAATAACTGAAATCACAGGCTGATCCAACTGTGACTTTTATCACAGCAACTCATCATGTGACTCCGTGGGTGTATATGGCCCCATGTGCTTGTATGCACCCCCGAAACGTCTCGACATGCTCCTGATGAGTTGGTGGATGGGTCACATGAGGCATTGTCCTGCACCAAGAGGAACCCAAGGTCCACTGCACCAGTGTCGGACAGTCACTCTGAGGATTTCCTCCTGGTACCTAGCAGCAGTCAGGGAACCGTTGGCTGTGACATGGAGGTCTATGTGACCCTCCAAGGATCTGCCTCCTCAGACCATCACTGACCCCCCACCAAACTGGTCATAGATGATGTTACAGCAGCGTCACGTTCACCACAGCTTCTCCAGACTCTTTCACATCTGTCACATGTGTTCAGTGTGAACCGGCTCTCATCTGTGAAGAGAACGGGGCTCCAATGGTGGACCTGTCAATGTTGGTGTTCTCTGCCAAATGTCAATGGAGCTGGGCTGTGAGCTCAGGCTGCAAATACCACCTCATGCTACCAGTAATGACAAGGACATGAGCAGAACACAAAACTAAAGAAGAATTAGTCCGGAAGAAGGAGCAGCTGTGTGCAGCCAGCACATTACAAACATTCCCTTTTTGAGGGTTGTCTTGATTTTGCCTCCATTGAACCTGTTGTTACTTTAATTTGCACCAAAGCAGAGAAACTGATTCATTATCACTTGTGTCCTAAATGGACTCATTGATCTCTAGAGTTTAACTGACCTGCTGTTAAACTGTGTGTGTGTGTGTGTGTGTGTGTGTGTGTGTGTGTGTGTGTGTGTGTGTGTGTGTGTGTGTGTAGTGCGGTTGGTACTGGGGGCCGATGAACTGGGAGGACGCAGAAATGAAACTTAAGGGGAAACCTGACGGATCGTTTCTGGTTCGAGACAGTTCGGACCCCCGATACATCCTGAGTCTGAGCTTCAGGTCCCAGGGAGTTACACACCACACACGCATGGAGCACTACAGAGGTAACACAACACACACACACACACACACACACACACACACACACACACACACACACACACACACACACACACACACACAGAGCGAACAGACTGTGACAAGTGCTAGCTGAGTTTGATGTGTTTCCTTCAGGAACCTTCAGTCTGTGGTGTCATCCGAAGTTTGAGGATCGTTGTCACTCTGTGGTGGAGTTCATAGAAAGAGCCATTATGCACTCCAAGAACGGGAAGTTCCTCTACTTCCTGCGCTCCAGAGTCCCTGGTAACCAAGCAACCAATCACCTGACACCTTCTGTCATCACCTGTCTGCACTTTACAACTAAAGGTGTGTGTGTGTGTGTGTGTGTGTGTGTGTGTGTGTGTGTGTGTGTGTGTGTGTGTGTGTGTGTGTGTGTGTGTGTGTGTGTGTGTGTGTGTGTGTGTGTTCAGGTCTGCCCCCGACCCCGGTCCAGCTCTTGTATCCAGTCTCCAGGTTCAGCAGTGTTAAATCTCTGCAGCATCTCTGTCGCTTCTGCATCAGACAGCTTGTTCGCATCGACCACATCCAGGAGCTGCCGCTGCCCACGTGAGTCCGCAGAGCTCGCCGTAAAACTTCAGCAGAATCAGAACTGAAGAAATTATAATGAGATCGTTCGAGAAATAAAATGAGCAGCACAGTGAAGCCAGCACATGGAGATGGATGACATCTCCCCCTGGTGGCTGGCTGCAGTATGCACTCCACTAATCGTGACATCTCAGCCTGTTCTTTCATCATCAAATAACTCAAAACAAAAAATCAGAAATACCAAAATGATCAGTAGTCTGTTAGGGTTCACCCCGAGTGGAAGGATGTGGAGTTCTTGGCAGTGTAGAGGTTGAGAAAATTTATACTAATGCAACATTAATGACATTTATTATTAAAATATTTAAAGTAAAAACACACAAACTAACACACACCTGTAATAATAAGTGTACTTACTATTACAGGTGTGTGTTGTATGTGTGTGAGTGAGCGTGTGGTTCCAAAGAGAGAGAGAGAGACAGTAGGAGACAGACAGAAAGAGAGAGAGACACTTGTGCTCCAGGAGAAGTGATAAGAAAGAGAGAGCAGGGGGGGAACTGTGGTTTTATTGGTCTGGTGACCTCACAGGTCCTGAGACACAGTGATTAATAGTAGCAGGAAGTTGTGTCCAGTGGCAGGTTTCACACCACAGTGTGAAGAAGTGAAGGACCCTGGGAGACTGAGTTCTGGAAGCTGTCCTTTGTCTTCAGGCTTCGGATACATAGGTCACCAATAGTAGGTCCCAACAACAGTGTGATAAGAACAATTTAAAATCACAGAAACCATCTTTGACAAACAAACTTTGGTCCATGCCCCATCTGCTAACATGGAGGAGGAGGGGTTTATGACTTGTACTGCAACCAGACACCAGGGGGCGATCATGTCGTCCATTTCTATTTACAGTTTATGGATGAAACAAACTCAGATGTCTCTCTCCTCAGACCTCTGATCGCCTACCTGAAGAAGTTTTATTACTACGACCCAGAGGAGGAGGTCAGTCCGACGCTGACGGAGAGGAGCCAGACGGGGGTGGTCGAGTCCCAAACGTAGCACAGGAGCCTGAGACTATGTGAGTGTCACCTGTTTCAACTTGAGATAACGAAGCGACATCTTGTTGAAAACTTGATTGAACAGTGAACACAATGTAAACTCCTCATTAATTCACTCTTCTCCTCTTTTCCCTCCAGTTCTTTTCCTTTGTGTTTTTCTTTTTCTGCGGATGCTCGATCGGCTCGCTGAAGACGTGCAGACTGTCGGCCTGGACTCACTGTGCGGTCAGTCAGCCTCCTCTGCTCTGTCCTGTTTTCGGGAGAGTTTCAGATGATCCTACCTCCTGCGGGCCCTCTGATTGGCTCACGAGCATCAGACAGGGGAGGGACAGGGGATGTGGAGACTCTGCCTCTCTTCTGATGTCATCACTAGACTAAAAGGAAACATTGCTGTTACTGACGACGCTAAAATCTGTTAAAGAAACAAAGCAAGAAGCTCAGTGTGAGGAGAGACACGCTGTCGCCTCTGGGATCCTGGAACATCCACGGGCTGCGGCGCCGTCACTATGGAAACGTCCGAAAAAACAAGCAGCCAGACGCTCAGAGTAACTTAAGCTGCTGCGACGGAGGATTAGAGCTTTGACAAAATGAACAAAATATTATTATTAATAATAATAATAATAAAACTGCGGAGGTCCAAGCTCATGTTCTCTCAGGTTTGATTATTTATTCTTTTTCTCTTTATTATGAATTTATCTTTCGATAAATCAAAATTATAACCCAACATTTGATTGGCTCTGATCCTCCGTCACCGCTCCAACAAAGATCTTCTAGCAGTTTTTCTACGTTCAGTTTCAAATCTGCACACACTGGAGCCAAAGAGCCATTTCCTCAGGATGACCATGAACCAAAACTCAACCAGCAGCTCGGCACGTCTGCCGTCGCACTGACTTTTACTGTAACTCACGACCACATATAGAAAAGTATCAAGGGTTAAACTGGAAACGAATCTAAAAACACTAAATGTGAACTATGATTTTAGCAGCAATGATTTAAAGTCGTGATGTTCCACCAGAACATCGTAAACCTGAATGTCTCCTGGCTCAGTGCTGATGAGTGGGAGTGAAACCAGTACACACTCAACCAATCAGGAGTCAGCCTCAGCTGTCAATCATGACGTCTTCGCCTGTTTTTATATCATCAAATAACTGATTCAAACCAAACTGATCAGAAACTTGAACAAACTGATTTTTTTAGTTTGGTCTATGTCCCATTTGCTAACATGGTGGAGGAGGGCATTGATAACAAACATACAAATCCTGACAACTTTCACACCTCAGTACATCTGACCAATCACAGCGGCCGAGGTTTCAGACGTCAACCTACATAAAAACAGCACAAACATAAAAAGTCAAATTCTTTGTTTCACTTGGTCGTAGTTTAAAAATGAGGAATAAAGTCTCAACTATAAAAACAGTCCGAGATAAATTAGACGTTTTTTTGCAGAATAATGAGAAACAGGAACATGTCAACGTCAGCAGGAAACAGGAGTTCCCAGAGGCGACCATGCCGCTCGATGTGGTGGCAGAAATACCAAAAAAAAGAGAGGATGGAGGCGATGACTACTGACCTACAATGTTACCGTGACGATGTGTCACTGGAACAAGCTGCTGTTTGGACGAGTTTCACTGAACACTGGACGCCTGACGACCCTGCGGGGACACTTCCATGATGTCATGACAGCAAGGGGGGCGGAACATGGATAAGCGTTAATACTACGGACTGGAGACCTGCTGAAAACTGAACTGTTACTTTTGCTGTGGACGAACATGAAGTAATCTGTTATCTTTGGTGCAGCGGCCTGTTAATAAAAGAGTGTGGGTGGAGCTTGTGTTTGTCTGCTGGTACATCTCTGATACATCTGACAAACGATGACGTAGACTCAACCTCTTCCAGCTTATGTCTTTTCGGTCATGACGTAGCCTTTGCTGATTCGTTAAGCTCCTATCACATGACCTCCTGGAAGAAAACCAGCCTCAGCTCACACGCCCAGTGTTCGTGAGTGGTTATGTATGGACGAGGATTAAAACTGACCCTGAGCCACAACACTGTCGAGCGATTGTTTTAGTTTGAAAACGCAGTTTCCAAGCATGAAGTGTGATGTCATCAGTGGGCGTGTCCTATACTCCAGGTTTGAAAGAGGATAGAGACATTTTGTCATTAGAGGTTAGTCCATCTTGTTACCACTGTTCACTTCCTGCAGCGCCCCCTGTTGATGAACATTGGTCAGTCTCAAAACGAATTAAAGGGTGGCCTGGTTCACAGGATGAAAAAAGACAGACTCGCTAGAGAAAGAGTTATCAAGAGGTCCTCCTGAGGACAAAGTGTATCGGCGTTGGAACAGAGCGACATCACGAACACAGACAAATGTGAACATAAGCTTCAGATCTGCAGGGAGCCACCTGATTGGCTATCAGTGCTAGTTATTAACCTCCCTTTAATGCATGGTGCGATCGTCATAACATAAACTACCAATCACAGTCTCTTTCATGCTAACGTGCATGCTAGCTATACATGCTAAAGGGAAGTAAACAGGAAGTTTCTAAAACGGAGAACTTCTGCTCACAGCTTCCAGGTCGTACAGGGGGCGCAGGAAGTCCAGAGTAAATGTAGCTGTTGCTCAGAACGGGCTAATTTTCTTCTGCTAGTTTTCTTAGTAGTTCACAAGAATCAGAAACAACAGATTTTGTTCCATTAGATCAGATTTATACTTTTTGAATCAACGTTAGAAACAGTTTCTGAAAGTTTTTGGGATGTCACACATCACATGACACTTACCGAGTTTCATCAGTTCCTGTGACTTGCTACGGGACGTGGTCGTCCTCCAATCAGAAGATCGGCAGTTTGATCCCCAGTCTTCCCATCTGCATGCCGAAGTGTCTTTGGGCAAGATGCTGAACCGCTCATAGAACAAAGAAGGTGCTGCTCATAGATGCACTGTATGAATGTGTGTGTGAATGGGTGAATGGCAAAATTGTACTGTGAAGCACTTGCAGAGTGTCATCATGACTAGATTTACCACTGTTAACATCACAGTTAGCAGCTGCTACATTAGCCTGATCTACGTGTGGAGATGATCATTGATTTCATGTTTATCAGCAAATCTTTCACTAACCAATCAGCATGCGTTAGCAGAATACTAGTGTGATGTAAACCAAACCTCCGTGTAAAAAACCCCAAAGAGACAATATTTGTAGAATTAAAATGTCTTTGTCTGGAAGCACATGAAAATAAATACTTTACACTTTTAGCTCCATTCACTCCAGTTTATTGAGGATTACATCGTGAGCACCAGCCCTCATTGCAGTTGGTATTGTGTCAGTAATTTGTGTAGACAAGTGAATACTTGTGAATACACAATACTGGCTCTTCACATTACATGAATAAACATTGTTTTCTGGGTGACATAGAATACACAAGTCTTGTATAGTCAGCGACACCCAGTGGCCAGAGGTATTATGTTTGGGGGTGGAGCTAAACAAAGTTACATCATCAAATATCTAATTAACAGAGATAAGAACAGGTTTATGACCTGTAATACAGCCAGCCACCAGTGGGCGATAGAGATTTAGCCTCAGTTGAGAGAGCCATCTTTATACCTGGGGGGGGCAGGGGGGAATGTTGACACAGGGCTGGTTCTCGATATCTGGACCGCCATCCGGTGTCGAGCCACAGTCGGCCAGTGGCTTCCCAAAGAACGTGGCCTTCTCCTTCTGACGGCCGATGGTGGGACTGCAACACAGCAACACTGCACTTCAGCCACTTTTACAAGAACAACAAATAAGAAAGATGCATGTATAGTATAGTATA
Organism: Paralichthys olivaceus; assembly: GCF_024713975.1. Taxonomy (NCBI): domain Eukaryota; kingdom Metazoa; phylum Chordata; class Actinopteri; order Pleuronectiformes; family Paralichthyidae; genus Paralichthys; species Paralichthys olivaceus. Next base: position 162,475 of record NC_091097.1, on the reverse strand, counting down.
TATACTGTATATATATGATAGGTCGAAATCTGGGAATCTGGAGTTTAACCCTAAACTTGGTTGCTCTGCATTATTTCATGTATAAATCAGAAGCTCAGTGCTTCAGGCTACTTGCATAGGTCTGTAGGCAACGCTAGTTAAAGTAAGTGCATCATGCATCTTTAAAGAGGGGGGATGGGACATGAAATTATGTGAAAATATGGGATTGTGCATAAATCAGCAGTAACAAAGTAACGTACTGAGACATCGGTAGGTGTAACGGTAGCGGTATTATAATTATCATGTTCATTTGTAAATCCTTATTACATCCGTGGGTCTCTCAAGGAAACAAACTGACTTGTAGCCACTGTAATCAGGTTCACAGTTTCTACTCCTGAAGCGGTTGGAGTTCTGTCCACAGGACGGAGAACAAAGACTCCACGAGTCCCAGCCCTGCCAGGTGCCCTTCACTGCAACACAACAAGAAGACACAGAGACACACAGAGACACAATAAACATGTGATTGGCTGGTGATAAAAAAGGGCAATTCGTCATGAACTCTTTAAGACAAAGATGACAGTAAAAACATGAACCAATTAAACATTCGAAATGTGTCGTGTCGTGGATCGTATCTCTGAGTTCGATTCCTTGATGAGGTGCCAGCAATTCATTGGCTAAACATCACGACAGTGAGGCTGAGGTCAATGGCGGTTTGCTCTGTACCTGCCTTCCACGTCAAACATCGTGCTCGCCAAACAACAATAAACTCCACGTCTCTTAAAAACAAGATGGATGAGATTTACCCTGCAAACAGCTGTGTTAAAGTGTGGTTTGACTCCAGCCAACTTTAAACCCCTAAACACTGAGTGACTTGGTATGGTCTCAGGTGGGATGTTCATTTGCCCACAAGAAGAGGGGGAAGTATGGATTTTCTTGTGATACTCAATGTTAAATCTGTTCTAATATAAGATTGTCTTTACTGACGGATGGGTTCATATTTTATCTTTATTTCTATGTGAATATGTTGAGTAATTGGATCTCTGAATTGTCTAATAAGGAAACTTATTTCATATATTTAATTAAAGTGTTTAATCTGTAAACATCTTTTTTTTTTATCAACTGCAGATGATAACTTGATGACTTTCCATTGTTAGGACATTCATGTTGTTGTGAGTGGACATCTATGACTGTCTGTGTGACCACCTGTTTTCTGGTGTATTGTGAGGTGGTTTTAATTTTCACTCAACGTATAAAAACTTGAATGTGTGTTTGTGTCACTCACGGTAACAGCGGCTGACATCATAGCAGACCCGCCTGTCAGTCAAAGTGTCTCCGCTGCAGATGGATCCGTTATGAGCTCGATGAAGACACTGACGCTCCCGTGTCTGACTCCCGCCCAGCTGCTTGCAGCGGATGTTCCGCTCACCAAACGGAAATGTACATTTGTTCCACGGCGACCACTCTGACCACACGCCGTCCACTGCAAACACACAAGTTAGTCTGTCTTCAGCATTAGTATGTTTGTGTTCTCAAACTTCATCTGGTAGGTTTGTACAGTGTTTTGTTGTCTCCAGGTCAGAGCCGGTTCAGACCTCCATGGGGCCCAAAACTCTGCTAATGGGCCCTCCTAACTGACACCCAGTGCTTCCACTCACCCCCCCTTTAAACATATTGATAAGGCAACTGTTAATTCAGCTCCATCAAATCGGCTGCACTTGTTTCACTTTCAAATACTTCAAATGTAGGTGATTGTTTATGTTATTATTTCATTATTATTTGTTTAGAGATATCTGCATCTATATCTGCCTGTGGGCTATCCAAGCTAACACAATTCAATCTTAGTCAATATTTATCCATTACTTTCCATTTTGTATCAGTGCAGTTGTAACAATATTACAACTAAAATTATAGAAGCCAGGAAGACGCACACAGAGACCGGGGTTCACCCAGGGCTCCCCGGCGTCCCGCCCTGTTACTGTCGGTTAAACACGGACTAGTCCCTCCCACTCTCCCGCCCGGTGAGGAGAGTTACCTGACTGCTTCATTTTCACAAAGTTTCATGCTGTTTCTTCCTCTTTTTTTTTAACTCCCCGAGGGATGACTCCGCTTCATCTTGCTGGGCTGATGCACATGCACTGGGAATCTGACGTCCGCGACGGAGAGTCAGTTTTTTTTTTTTCTTCACAGGGCCTCTATTAGTTTGCGGGGCCCTACGCAACGTGCGTAGTGTGCGTATTGGGTGAACTGTCTCCAGGACAACACCTGGGAGTCGTTATCGTCTCTGGGACAACACCTGGGAGTCGTTATCGTCTCTGGGACAACACCTGGGAGTCGTTATCGTCTCTGGGACAACACCTGGGAGTTGTCTACTTTGTGTCTTTAAGTGTCAGTATTAAGAAAGGTACCTGGACAGTGGACATTTGTTGTACAGATGCTGGTTCGACGTCCCTCTCCAGGACATGGCAGGCCGCTATGTTGAGAAGCAGGGCTTTCACATGTCCTGACTGACACCTGAAGCCCCACCCCACAAGTGACAGGACAGGAAGTGAAGGGGGACCAAGACCCCCATCCCCCATCCACTGGTAGAGAGACAGAAACAGGATAGCGAGTGGTTATCTGTGTCCTTATGAGAACTAAACATCAGCACAACCTTTTGTTCCTTCAATCACACCTCTCCATGGTCATCTCACAGTCATTGTTGTCTCTATGTCTTTTATAGTTATGTCAGTGACACCCAGTGGCTGGAGGCATCATATCTTCTCAGGTACGCTCATCCTATTCTTGTGAGCACAATATCTCAGGAATGCCTCCAGGGATCCTTTCAAATTTGGCACAAATGTTCACACAAGCTGCTTCAGACTGAACTCCTCAGTTCTCTGGATCTTGAACTCAAATGTCAGAGTGAGACTCAGTTTGTCTGTCTCCTCCTTCACTCCTGTATAAAGTCTAAGTCCAGGAGAAGTGAGGACACAGCAGAGCGTCCTCCACTGATCCACTGAGGGAGTGGGGGGTTGATGAGCTTCTAACACGTGACACAAACATGAAGAAACACAAACAAATGTCTCTGGAGACAAAGTGCTGACACACACGTAGAAGACACAGACGAAGACATGAAGACAGTTTGTGGTGATGAGAGCTGACGACGGTGTCAGGTGATGTAAACATGATCACATGATCACTTCCTGTCTCTGCTCCACCTCTCACCTGAAGAACGAGGAGGATCTGATGCTGAACGAGTCTGAGCAGAAAACCTGCTGCTGAGTTGTTCAGCTGTGAAACATGAACTCTGGATTCTACCTGGAGCTTGGATTAGATTAGATTGATTCGATTTTGGTGGTCAAAGCTCATAGTGACCTCATATTGTTGTGAATGTAATATGTCACCTGGAGAAACTGTACTGCTTATGAGAGGTGTACAACCACAGGGTGGTGATTCTAGTTTCTATGTTGATCTCGTTATAAACTCTGTAGTCATGTGACGTCAGCTGACAGGTGTTACAGCATCTGGAAGTTTGTGATTGTCTCTTACAGCTGTGCAGTCACATATATTTATGATTGACTGACCGGAGACGCTGTAAATCATTACCACTGGTGTGTGTTCAGAAAGACAGGTGTACCTGGGCAGTGAGGTATGTGACTGCAGTCCTCTATCTGGTGGTTGTCACCTTGGCAAACTTTGCCAGGTGGCCTGGATGAGGGGGCTGGATTAGAGCAGGAGCGGAAGCGAGTCCTGATAGGTGCTTCGCCTTGTGGGATACAGGAAGACGAGCACTCACCCCAGCTGGACCAACCAGTCCAGGACCCGTCGACTGTTAGAGACATTGACAGAGCAAGAGACTCAAAATAGTTTGCACTTATGTGGACACATTAGGACAACTTAACCTGCTCAATATTTCCAGTAGAGGGCAGGTCCTGTGGGAAAACAGACTTTTTTCCAAAATGATTTTCACCAGCATGGAAGGATCGCCTGATGAATCACAAGAAAGCACTCAGAAATGCCATAACCTCTTATTATTCATTATTAATAGAAGAAAATCAGAACAAGCCCAGGTTCCTCTTCAGCTCTGTGGCCAGGCTGACAGAAAGTCACAGCTCTACTGACCCATCTATTCCTCTAACTCTGAGAAGCAATGATTTCATGAGCTTCTTCACAAATCAAATTATAACCATCAGGGATCAGATCCACCACCTCCTCCCCATGAAGAGCACAGATACATTGTCTGGTCCTGGAACCATAGAACCAGATTTATGTTTGAACCATTTCTCTTCTGTTGACCTTCCTGAACTGACCTCATTAGTTTCATCATGTAAACCAACAACTTGTCTTTTAGACTCTGTCCCGACTGGACTTTTTAAGGAAGTGTCCCCCTGATTGACAGTTCCATATTAAATCAGATGAACATGTCTTTGTTAACCAGCTACGTACCTCAAGCTTTTAAAGTAGCTGTAATTAAACCTCTGATAAAAAGATCCAGAGGTCTGAGCTCATTACAGACCCACATCAAACCTTCATTTCTGAAATCCTAGAGAAAGCTGTTGCTAACCAGCTGTGTGACGACTCAGGTCGTAACGGTTTGTTGGAAAACTTTCATTCAGGATGTAGAATCCATCACAGCTCAGAGACAGCTGTTAAAAGTCACTCATGACCCTTTCATGGCCTCAGATGATGGACTTGTCTCTGTCCTCGTCCTGTTGGATCTTTGTGCAGCGTTTGACACCATAGATCATAAGATCACAGAGACTAGAACAACATGAAGGGATCAGAGGAACATCAGACTGGTTCCACAAGGTTCTGTCCTTGGACCGATACTCTTCACCTTATACATGCTCCCTTAGGCAACATCATCAGAAAGCACCACAGACACTACCATTGTTACGCAGACGACACCCAGCTGTACATTTCTCTGAAGCCTGATGAATCTAATCACTTAGTTCAACTTCAGGAACGTCTCGAGAACATCAAGGCCTGGATGAGCCAGAACTTCTTACTTCTAATTCAGACTGAGGTCGTTGTAATTGACCCTCAACATCTCAGAGAATCACTGTCTGAACAGAGTCACCTTGGTGTCAGTTTGTCCTCCAGCTCCACTGTGAGGAACCTTGAGTTGACCTCTCTCTCTCTCTCTCTCTCTCTCTCTCTCTGCCTCTCTCACTCTCTGTCTCTCTCTCTTCTTTCTTCCAGTTAAAGAGTTCTTTCTCTCTCAGTCGTTTGAGCTGTTCGTTGTGTGAACTGTTGGTTTCTCTATAATTCTAAGAACTCAATATGTAAAGAGTCTTGAGATAATGTTTTATATGATTTGATTCTATATAAATACATTTGAGTTGAATTGAATTTTCTTTGTGGACCTAAACAGAACCATGGCAACACTTTACACGTGTGTGTGTGTGTGTGTCAGTCAGTTACCTGGACAGGGACTCATACAGACCAGCGCCTGAACATTTGGTCCATCACAGAATCGACCACCATATTTTGGGGCAGGGTTATCACAGGTCCTGGTTGACATCTGAAGCCCCTCCCCACAGGAGATAGAACATGGACCAGGTGGAGACCACGCCCCCCAGCTCCCATCCACTGCAGAGATAGCCAATCAGGGCACACGTCAGGTTGTCATTAAAGACTGTACCTGATATTTATCTGAGCCTTTCTCACCTGGACAGTTTGGTATCTCGCTGCAGAACTCAGTCTGCAAGTTGTTGCCAGGGCAACCATTGCCATGTGGTGCTGTGTCCGTGGAGGGGGCGGGGTTAGAGCATGAACGATATCGCACTTTGGAGGGGATGGTGACATCATCACGCTGGTCATCGATACACGAACTAGAACATTCAGACCAACTGGACCAATTTGACCAACCTCCGTGGACTGACAGACAGACAGGTGGAGAGAGACACAGGAAGTCAAAAAGACAGACTGACACAGACATACACAGACAGACAGACAGGTGGACAGAGACAGGAAGTCAGAATGCCAGACAGACACAGACATACACAGACAGACAGACAGGTTACCTGGACAAGTCTCTTTTGATGGACAGTTGTCTGTCTCCTCTGATGAACCACTACAGGCCAAGCGACACTCAGAAGAACTGGAGCAGACTCTCTCTCTCTTTCTGACTCCGACTCCTCCACAGGTGACAGAGCAGGGTGACCAGGTGCCCCACAAGCCCCACCCCTTTGCTGCACACACACACAATCATAATTTATCATTTATGTAATCAGAGTGTGTCTGTGTGTGTATATGTGTGTGTTTGTGAGTTAATGTGTGTTTGTGTGTGTCTGTGTGTGCGTACTGTCGCAGCAGGTGCCGCTGCATGGTTTTGTCTGCAGTTTGTCCTCAGCATTGTCGCACTCTGATTGGCCGATGCCAAAACATGTCCTGCTTCTCTGACTCACCCCCTCCCCACAGAGAACATTACACCGTGACCATGGCGACCAGGGAGACCACACGGCAGGACTGAAACACACACACACAGACACACACACACACACACTCGGACTGGATCAAAACAACATAGTTTAACTAACATACGACATTCACTTTAGACTGGAGATCATTTACACCTAGTTTTAAGCCTAGAGGTCAACCAGAATCGGCTGAGCCAGCGGACGTTAGCATTTCTGATGATCCCTAAACCCACCTCGTAGGAAGAAGACGTTAAGGCTATGGCTATTCCTAGTCAACGTTTCCAGTTGAATATGAATGTCAATGACTCTATCATGGAGAGAGGGGACGGCTGCATCTTTGGTCAACAGGTTAGAGAGGAAGGATTTCCCTTGTGGAATTATGCGCATGGCATAATTGAGATGGCCAAGGAAGGACAGTAGTTGATGTTTGGTGCATCTGTCCACCAGAATAGAGTTGGACAGGAACAGAGTGATGCGTTTTTTCCATCGGGCAGAGATGCTTGGAAGGGTTTGAGCCCAGAAATTCTATGGAGGTGTTGGTGCCTGAGGTTTTTCTCTTCGGGAAGAGGAACTCTGAGTTCTGAGAAAGCTTTGGAGAAGCCCAGAGTGAGGGGGTGAGGATGGTGGGGTGGCAACAGGAAAATCGGCGAAGATACAGTATGTAGAGTCTGTAGTTGTTGGGAAGAATCCAGCACAGGGCTTCTGAAAGTACATCAAAAAACTGGGTTCTGCTTCTGCAGCCAAAAGAAAAGTGAGGCGGACAGAAAAATTATATGCACCTTTCCAGCAAATGTCGAAAAAAATGCTAGAAGTCTGGATGAATGGTTAAAACTTTAAACTTTAAAGGCACTGGTGATGTTGACTTTTGACAGCCAAGCTCCGTTTGTGTGTGTGTGTGTGTGTGTACTTTCACTAACCCACAAGACTGACACACTCCACTTGTTTCCAGGTAACCGTACTGAGGGTTCTGACAGCAGTCGTCCTCGTCCACTTCACCAAGCTCATGATTGCACTGACCTGAGGTCAGGGAGAAATGTGCAAAACATCGCACACACTCTACACACACAGACACATACACACACAGACTCACACTCAGTGATGTGTTCAGCTGCTGTGAGCCCTAATAAACAAACTCAGAATAAATGTGTGTGTGTGTATGTTTTTGTGTTGGTGTGTGTGTGTGTGGGTGTATGTGTTTGTGTGTGTGTGTCTGTGTGTGTGTGTTTGTGTGTGTGTGTGGGTGTTTATGTGTTTGTGTGTGTGTGTGTATATGTTTTTGTGTTGGTGTGTTTGTGTGTGTATGTGTCTGTCTGTGTGTGTGTGTGTGTATGTGTCTGTGTGTGTGTGTGTGTGTGTGTGAGTGTGTCTCTGTGTGTTTGTGTGTGTGTTGGTGTGTGTGTGTGTCTGTGTGTGTGTGTTTGTGTTTTTCAAACAAAGTTCAGTCGGAAATATTTAGTTTGACTCAGTGAAAACTAACTTTCTTCTGTGATCGTCATGACAACAATAACCTCACTCTTCCTCGCTGCTCATTTTTCTTTAATGGTCACTTTCACTTTATATACATTTCTATCAATATAATTACTGACACTGACTGACAGACAAAGAGACAGAGAGATAGAGAGAGAGACAGACTGACCTGAGGTCTGCAGAGAGCCCAGTAGCAGAACCAGAAACTGGAGAATCTTCATCCTGCTGCTGCTGAAGAAACAGACGGACTGAATCAGCCTGAGCCCCACTCTGCTGACACTGTGTGTGTGTGTCTGTGTGTTTGTGTGTTTGTGTGTGTGTGTGTGTGTGTGTGTGAGTTTCCAGGATTTCAACAGAGGGTCAGAAGCTGAACAAAGTTCAGTCAGAAATATTTTAACACACACACACAGCCCCCCCCCAGTTACAAATTTCTGTAACCTATAAAATAAAAAATAAAACAACAACCTGCAAACAGACAATGTGCAAAAGAGTACTGAGGAAAAAAGAGTGGCATGATGAAAGTATTGTAATGTAAAGTGACCATAATATAAGTAATGAATAATACTGCAACGCATAAATGAAATCAAATGAAATAAGAAAATATTGTAATGTAAAGTGACCATGATATAAGTACTATGGTAAGGTAAGTATATATATATATATATACTAAATATTATAGCCCTATATATATATTTATAACATCGTTGATATTTTTCTTTGTTGAAAAACAAATGTTTGTTCTCCAGCCAGATGACGTCAGTGTTTACCGCCACATGTTTGCAAACAATAAACAGCTGAATATCGATGCATCTCTCTTCGATTATCGATTATTTCTGTCTGCGCTGTTGTTTCTGTCATCCTCTGGTGCTGCCTGCAGTATCCCACAATCCTCTGCGCTCCAACAGTTGCCAGTCATTGTGACGTTAGCCCGAGGAGCCGAGCTGCGCTACAGGTACAGACCTGTTTAGACCCGGACCAGACCCGGACCAGACCCCGTTCACACCGGATCAGACCCGGTCCAGACCCGTTCAGACCCGGTCCAGGTCCCTGTGTGATTTGGACGGAGCTCGAGGTTTTTCTTCCAGACACCATGAAGGAGACAGCGGCCAAGCGGCGTGACAAGGCGGGAGGCCGGGACACCAAAGCCGACAAACCCGACAAACCCAAGGATCCGGAGCCGCAGGACGTGGAGATGCCGGAGGAGGAGGTGACCAACGCAGCCAAAGTCAAAGAGCAGGACAGCCTGACCCTGGAGGGTAAATACCATCTTGAGCTGCCCCGGGACAGACCGGGACAGCGGCCGATCACCCTGCGCTGTTAGCCGCTTAGCCTGTTTGCATAGCCGGCTAACAGGCTAACAAATAGGAGCGAACCGTTCAACCCAGAAATGTTAACGTGTTAGATTCAGGCACTTGACGGATTTCATGATCCTCTGCCACACAGACCGGGCCCTGTACTACGAAGCAGGATTTAAATGGACATGGACACTTGTGCTGAACAGCTAGCATGGAGTTATTCCATCAAAGTGTCCAAACTAATCCTGACTCAAGTGAAAGAGTCCAGTTTGAATGAGCTGCAACATCCACTTCAGGCTCAACACTAACACTCAGCCGAGTCAGAACACAAAAAGCTGTGGTGTGTGTTTCTGCAGCAGATCAACAGATGATCATTGAGCTCCGTGAAGAATTCAAACTCATATTTACCAAGAAATGAATCGTGGTATCAACGAGGCAAAGAGACGTCAGGACAGAAAGTCTCTGACTGAATGTGAGAGTTTGTGAACCAGAGGAGGATTATTATACGAGCACATGTGAAAAAGTGATGAGGAGGGAGTAACGCCACAGACAGAAGGGAAGATTCTTAGCACTGATCTCACACACTCAGCTAAGTGTCAGGATTAGTTTTAGAAATGCCTCCAAATCTGAATTGAATCATTATTGCTTCTCCTCCTAATGAATCACATATTTGGCCTAAACGTGAAACATGTGTATCAGGCCCAGACGTACAAACAAATCAGAGGACCCATATTCCAAACCCAACAGGAAGTCAGCCATTTTGGATTAAGTGGTCATATGTAGCGATTCACACACATACATTACCAAAACCTTGTGGCATAAAGTTAATGTTTCACTGTGAAACAGGAAGTTTTTTTCAATCTGTACCAAACTTCTTGTTAGATAAAAGTCCCGGCCTGAACACGTCTACATTAGAATCTTTAATCATAGTCATAGCTCCCCCTACTGGCAACAAGAAATGACATGTTTCATACTGTGATGTACTCCTCCAAGCAAGTTGACCCCATCCACTGAAATTTGAAGTGACGCTTCAGACAGGTCGATAACAAGTTATGAATTTTGTGTGTTTTTGTTTCCCACTGTTGCCGTGACAATGCACTGAATGTTGATGTCTAGTTTTTATAATTGATCACGTTATTAGGAGGCTAAACATGCTGGAAAGGTCACAAAGCTCATCACACGTTGGCAATGACAAATATTTACTTCCAATATGGAACTTGCATATGGTTGTGGCCAAATGGCTCGATGGCGTCTACAAAATTCAAATGAAGTACCCTTGTTGAAATATTTCTCCAGTGTAATCTAAACATAAGGGCATATGTTACCCCCTGTACGGTGCGTTCGTCAAATGAGCGTCGCCTGGCTCTTCAGTCTGTACAGCCACAGCAATCCAGACTATTCTCCTTCGTAGTTCCACGTTGGTGGAACGAGCTGCCAGAGCAGAGCTTCTTGAGGAGCTCTGTCTTCAAGAAGCTATTGAAGACCCAACTCTTCATCGAACACCTTCTCCCCTAGCTAGCACTTACCTAGCACCACTCTTCCTCTTTCTACCAATCCTCTGCTTTGTAGTACTACTGGTCTCTCCTTTCCTTTCCCCTAACGCCATCTTCTACAAATTCTTACTTAATCTCTGCCCTTAAACGTAGGGTAGTATTGTTACACTAAGATCTTTGTTGCTATGTAGCTTGACCTCTGACCTTTGTCTCCTCCTCAGACATTAAGGAGCATGTGAAGCAGATTGAGAAGGCGGTGTCTGGGAAGGAGCCTCGGTTCGTTCTCCGTGCCCTGCGAGCATTACCGTCGACCAGCCGCCGTCTCAACACCAACGTGGTGCATAAAGCAGTGTGTGGCTTCTTCACCAACAATGCAGCCACCAGAGATTTCCTGCTGGGCTTCCTGGAGGAGGTGAGGACATGATCACTGATTGGTTCTAGTATTGATTAACCTGTGAGTCATCAGACTCATTCTCTCGCCTTGTATTTGAAGCTCATTTAGAAAAACTTAGTCGATCATTGGCATCAATTGTAATTATCAGGGCTGAGTTAAAAAATCTTCTCTCCGATTGAAATCGATCTTCATTTTAATGATTGGATATCGATTCATAAAAGGAGGAATCCATCTTTTACTATATGCCTTTTCCATGAGTCACCCCATTTTACATTTTAGAAAGTTAGCAAGTCACTTCTCTCATCTCATATCTGTGTCTGAAGACTGAGCGAGATAGAGTTTACACACTCCTGCTGACCCGCACTTTACTAATTAAAAAGTTAGAAGGACCTGATCACTCAGTTCACTTGCAACCCGCAGCAGGAGAAGTGCGCAGTCAGGGCATCAGGGTTAAAGTGACCAGAACGATCCAGATTCATGATCCGACACCATCGATTAATAACTAGATAAATGCGATCATCAGTGTGTGAGTAGCAGAAACACTTACCTAATACAGTCATCCCATGTTTACCGAGCTGGTAACATACAAATGAAGGGAAACCTTGAATCTCACATCATGCTGCTGTAATGTTGAAATTTCCCCTGTGTGGGGTGATTAAAGTATCTTATCTTACATCAGATCTTACTGAAGTATGGAATCTTTACTGATGAACATTGTAGAATTAATTGAGAACAAAATGACGTAACAACAATCAATGGAAACTAAAACCATCACCCCAGTGAGGGGGATTCAAACCTGAACATCCCAGTAACAAACTGAAACCACAGGCTGATCCAACCTGTGTGGATCGGAGGTGGAGTCCTGGGGATCTCCTCCCAGACCTGGATCATCACTTAGCTCCTGGACAGTCTGTGGAAAGACATGGTGGCATCGGGTGCACCGATACACAATGTCCCATAGGTGCTCAACTGGAATTAGGTCAGAGGAACAGGAGGGTCAGTCAATGGCATCAATGCCTTTGTCATCCAGGACCAGGAGGAACCCAGGTCCCACTGCAACAGGAGGAACCCAGGTTCCCACTGCACCAGGAGGAACCCAGGTTCCCACTGCACCAGGAGGAACCCAGGTTCCCACTGCACCAGGAGGAACCCCGGGTCCCACTGCACCAGGAGGAACCCAGGTCCCACTGCAACAGGAGGAACCCCGGGTCCCACTGCACCAGGAGGAACCCCGGGTCCCACTGCAACAGGAGGAACCCCGGGTCCCACTGCACCAGGAGCAGATAATTGTCTTGCTGGGTTGATGCTCTTCTACTGTCAAGCTCTCCTGGTGTCTCCTCCAGGCTCTGGAGACTGTGCTGGGAGACACAAACCTTCTTGTGACCGCATGTATGGATGTGTCCTCCTGGAGGAGCTGGACTTCCTGTGCACCCTGATGGTGCTGCAGGTAGCGCCTCATGCTACCAGTAGTGAGGAGGACCCGAGCAGAACACAGAACTAGAATGAGTCAGGAAGGACCAGGAGACAGCAGCTCTCTGTGGACACCACATTAAAAACATTCCCTGTTTGGGACTCGTTTACTTTACTGTACAATTTGCACAGTCATTATTACACTGTTACTGCACTGTCATAACACTGTCACACTTTACTATGTTTATCTCTTAGCTGTGTTTTTATAAAGGGAAAAAAAAGATATTTACATTTTTACTTTTTGATTCTGTTCTGATTTCTAAAATTGGTTAATCGCTGCTGTAACAAGAAGAGCTGCCAAAAGAATTTTCAATGTTGAATGTTGGTGACAATGTTAATCACTTCTAAATGAACACATGGATCTGAAGTTGAACTTTACACTGAACATTAAGTAACATAGGCAGAGAGTTATTTAGTATTTTGGTTTTGTGTGGTGTATTTTAATTATGTTTAATGATTGTTTTTTATATTCTAGATATCAGACCGAATTTTCTGAAGAATTGAGTTAATTGCTCTTTGAAAGAGTGAACTTGAAGGATTCTTTAGTATTATCATTATTTAGGGGTTATTAATATAATGTGTCACAATAATTTCTGTGAGAAAATATCATCCAAAAGAAGTTTATGAGACCTACTATAATAATTTCAATAATGCAGAAAGTTAGAGGTTTTCTCTCACAGTTTATCAGCTTTAGTTCTCTGAAAATACTTACATATCCTGTCTGTCTGAAATATCCTGAACCGAATCGATATTCAATCAAATTTCATCATTCAAATTTTATTTGTATAGCCCATATTCACAAATGACCATTTGTCTTATAGGCTTTAACACAGTGTGACATCCTCTCTTCTTAAGTCAACAAGAGTCAGGGCCACCCTGATGCAGTAAAAAGAGTATAAGTAGAGTTTCTCATTCTAAGTCATGGATCAGTCTTAACTGAATGAATGTCAAATCCCTGACAAGAGCAGTGATTGTTGGAGTCTTTTAAATTGAAAACCTTATTAAAGTACAGCACATATGTAATAACAGTAACCGTGTAATGCTTTTAAAAGCACTTTCAAAACAAAAAGTGGGTTCAGATTTAACTGATTGTTTTGATATTAAAAAGCAGCCATGAGCTATAATATAGAAAATGGAGGATGTGATACATTGAGATGCATTGTTGACGGCTGAGTCATGACAACCTGAGGCTTGTGATGAGAAATCCTTCACACTGAACATAATACTTAAACTCAATCATTATCATTTTCTCTGATCCCTGATCAAATAATCAGTATTGATCTCTGCTGTCGCTCTCTGTCTTTCAGCCAATGGAGATGGCAGACGGAGACATCCAGTTTCGTCCGAGGACAGGTAAAGCAGCATCTGCTTCCCTGCTGCCGGAGGTGGAGGCTTACCTGCAGCTGCTGCTGGTGGTTCATCTGACCAATAACAAGAGATACATGGAGGTCGGTTTGTCTGATGTCTGAACGTCTTGAGAGGCAGCGGAGTGACTAACATGATGATGACAACAGTTTGTTATGTTTTAGGCTCAGAAAGCGTCGGACGACCTGCTACAGAAGATCGGCTCGAAGAACCGCAGAGCACTGGATCTGGTCGCTGCTAAGTGTTATTATTATCACGCCAGAGTTTATGAGTTCCTCAAGCAGTTTGACACCATACGCAGGTGCGCACGCACGCACCTAGCACACACACACACACACACACACACACACACACACACACACACACACACACACACACACACACACACACACACACACACAATATGGTCTTAAAGGTTAGGCTGGAAATGTATAAGCTTTCAGCCTTAGATAACCAGATGAGTTTCGAACATTATTATTCTGGACGAATCGTAATGGTGCATTCAAACCGAACGTAGCGTGGTCATTTGAGTTTCTTTGGGTTAATGTCCGTAACGCACATATAAACACCACCGGGGAGTATTCACCAAGAGACTGGCTGAAGTGATCAAGTTGCTTTGTTGTACGTGTTGTGGAAACACTGGAGGAAGCCAGCGAAAGAGAGGAGTGGAGAAGTACTGGCTGAAATAACTACAACTGCCACGTTCGCCAAATGTGACGACTGGGGCGAGCGATGCACATTTCTTTGCCTTGACTTCGGAATATCCGCTCCACGATCACTGTGAACGCACCCAAACATTGATTCTGTTCCACAGCTCTGTACTGAAATAGTTTCTCTGCTCACAGGCAACATAAACATCAGCACGTGTCTAGTTAACATGACATTTAACTGTGGTGACAACACTAGCTACATGGCTCTGCACCGTACGTAAAGCCTACAGTAAGCTAGTAGCTACCTCACACTTGAGCTCAACAGTGTGTTTGTAATTCATTTGAAAAGATTCTGTTTAGCACCAATATCAGAAAAAAACAAACATGTACTACACGTTACTGGAGAATTCCACAAGAGGGCGCACCACTGAAATCCAACTATAAAGAACTTCTGGATTAGCTTTGTGTAAAAATAAAACCACTGTGCGTTTATAACTTTCAGTTTCCTCCACACTCGCCTGCGGACAGCGACTCTGCGTCACGACGCTGACGGTCAGGCCGTTCTCCTCAACCTGCTGCTGAGGAACTACCTGCACTTCAACCTGTACGACCAGGCCGAGAAACTCGTGTCCAAGTCTGTGTTTCCTGAACTCGCCAACAACAACGAGTGGGCCCGATACCTGTACTACACAGGTGAGACTGACACCTCCATGTGAACAGTTCAAGACCTTTTTATTATTTGACTGTTTTTCGTCTGTTCCACCCGTGTGTCATGTGACCCCTGCAGGTCGTATTAAGGCGATTCAGTTGGAATACTCGGAGGCTCGCAGGACTTTGACCAACGCTCTAAGGAAAGCTCCACAACACACAGCAGTGGGATTCAAACAGACGGTGTGTATGATCTGAGATGATGATTAACAGACGATCAGGGATCGCTTACTGAAGCTGGATCATGTGTGTGCAGGTCCATAAGCTGCTGATCGTAGTGGAGCTGCTGTTGGGAGAGATTCCTGACAGACTTCAGTTCAGACAACCTTCACTCAAGAGATCCCTGATGCCGTACTTCCTGCTCACACAGGGTCAGAATCTACACACACCTGTACCTCGAACTGTAACTCATCTCCCACACACACACACACACACACACACACACACACACAAAAGTTCTGTGAAACATCAGAAAATTCTATTTTTTTAAATGTTTATTTTTGAAGAACTTCATTTTGGGTCTCTCTCTCTCTCTCTCTCTCTCTCTCTCCCTCTCCCTCCCTCCCTCCCTCCCTCCAGCTGTGAGAACAGGTAACCTGGCGAAGTTTAACCAGGTGTTGGATCAGTTTGGAGAGAAGTTTCAGACGGACGGGACGTACACACTCATCATCCGCCTGAGACACAACGTCATTAAGACCGGTGAGCCAATCACAGGCTGTTGTCAGTCGTCCCACATGTTGTTTCAGACTGAAAACGTGATGTAAATATCTTGGTGTGTGTGTTTTCAGGTGTACGTATGATCAGCCTGTCGTACTCTCGTATCTCTCTGGCCGACATTGCTCTGAAGCTGCAGCTCGACAGTCCCGAGGACGCAGAGTTCATTGTCGCCAAGGTAACAAGGATTAATTCAAGATCACAGAAAAGAATCCACAGAGCTCGGTTAGATCAGGTGTGACGTGTGGTTCTGATCACATCTGTGTTCAGGCGATCCGTGATGGAGTGATCGAGGCGAGCATCAACCACGAGAAAGGTTTTGTCCAATCAAAAGAGACCATGGACATCTACGGCACCAGAGAGCCTCAGCTGGCATTTCACCAGAGAATCTCCTTCTGTCTGGATATACACAACATGTCTGTGAAGGTAACACAGTTAAATACACAACAACAACACAACATGTCTGTGAAGCTAACACAGTTATATACACAACATGTCTGACACACAGACGCTAATTTTCGAGTGTGAAATAATAATTGACTGTGTCTCCCCCTGCAGGCCATGAGATTTCCTCCCAAAGCTTACAACAAAGACCTGGAGTCAGCCGAGGTAACACACACACACCCACTTTTTATATATACACACACACAAACTATATATATATATATATACACACACACACACACACACACCAGTGATACAAAAATGTAGCATAGCAGTGAGAATGTGCAATCGTGTGTGATGCGTTCAGGAGCGTCGGGAACGTGAGCAGCAGGATCTGGAGTTTGCAAAAGAAATGGCTGAGGACGATGACGACAGTTTCCCGTGACCTCGTTGAGCGGACTTCCTGTGCAGACAGGAAGAATTTGTGTGTGTTAGCGGCACACATGTTAGTAGATCATTTATTACCCACAATGCCCCTCTCCTGTCATTTCTCTGTGGTGTGTATTCTGCTGTAATGCTTGAACTTTAACCTTTTTTTCTCTCACTGAGATGAATAAAAGAAACTTGGTTTTCACCTGATTTGTGTCTGTGGAATTCTGGGTAGTGTGAAACGCTCCTGAGTCTGAACTGAACCTGAAAATAAAAATACATTTTGGGTTTTACACAATAAGAAGCTGCATCTTCCACCCATGTAAATATTTCACAATAAAACCCTTCAAAACAAATGAATGGATCTAGTCAGAAACACGAGTGTTCTTATTTTGAAAAGGGTAGACTACAGGAAGTGCAAACATTAATGTTCGTGGCTTATTCAACAGATCGATATTAAAACTGAAAACATAATTTTCTCTGTTCTGCAGTGAACACAACGAAAAGTGCAGCTGTGTGCATATAGATCAATGTAATTATATAATGTATATATAGAGAGAGATGGATCATAATGTGGATATAGACTATATGTAGGGAACCTTGTAATGTTTTAAAAGTTATATGAATTAAGTTTATTATTCGTAAATGATATTTTGTGTCTTATTTAAATAGATTATGTCTATAATGATATAGGTTACAGTTATATGTTTCTATAGATTCTGTAAATGAACTTGTGACATTTCCTCACAGCAGATAATTGAGTTTCCTGCTGAGTCAAGTTTGTCCAGGATGACGACACAAAGGAAGTGCCCCCCCCCCCCCAATTCAACATAACAATGACGTTCATGTTACTGTAAAATGATGTGAGTACTTCCTGTCCGGAGTCACACTCTGACGTAGAAACTAAGGTGTAAACGTGCGTTGTTACGCAACAGGTTTTCTGAAGCTTCGTCACTTCGGGTTTTATCGGATGATGATGCAGCGGCGGAAAATCCCGCGGGACAAAGAATGCGCATAAAAACAGACGCACAAACTTTAACGCATTTATCTGCGCAGAGAGAGAGAGAGAGAGAGCGAGAGAGACGCAGAAAGAGAGAAAGAGAGACAGACATACAGAGAGAGACAGAGGGACAGACAGACATGGACTCTGAGACAGGTAAGACATGGAGGATCTGTGATGATCAGCTGATCCTCCACCTGAGGACTCACCTGATCTATGGGGGCTTGTTGTTGGGTTGACTCTGTATGGGAGGTTGTTTGTGCCACAGAGGAACTATTGTTCAGTTGTGATGTTTATTGTCTGTCCTCCTGTGTGGAACAGAGCAAAGACACAAAACAGAGTTTGTCTTCTCTGATGTTTGCTCGACTTAGCTGGACAGCACAGAAACAAAAACTGAGTGGGGACTGAAATGAATTCAGTTCGTTTTTAAACAAGTTGATGCGTCACTGAAAGAAGACGTGACGATGATTGGTTCTTTCATCGTTGTTTATTGTTACCTGAAGGTTTGGACGTTACATCACAGGATAACACAGTGGTGGTTTGAACGTTCATGAACTTCTAATAACTTGTGTTCTAACTTTTCATCATCTGGTCACACCTGCAGAACTTGGAACATTCCCATCAGCCTCAGCATCCAAAACTAATCAAAAAAACTGCAAATGTATTTTTATCCTGTTGTGAGCAATAAATGTTTACATATGTTAGTGTCCACTATTAAACTCTGCTGACGCTTGAATTTACGTTTTCATTTCTGTAATCAAACAAATAGTAAATATGGTTTTCTGGCACTATTGACTCTCCATACTTTTAACCATTCCCCCCCCCCCCCTCCAGTTGTAGCTCTGCTCTACTACTTCCTGTTTGCAGTTTTGGTTCAATCAGTTCCCATCAGCCCAGCGCCCAACACTCCCCCGGTGTTGAAGGAGGCAGCCGAGCGAGCAAAGACGCTGGTGGAGAAAATCCTCAGAGAGCTCCCTGCCGTGCACACTGCCACCGTCAACACAGAGGTGAGCAACACTTCGGATTGGCCGGCTCAGCTCCTGCTCTTCTTTTGTCAATAACCTTTTCCTGTCCTCCTCAGGGTTTGACCCTCGACCCCGCGCCTCAGACTCCAAACCTGCAGATGATGGTGACCTCCCTGGGCATCCCCGCCACCCCCATCCTCAAACCACTGTCTGAACGCTTCACAATGGTCAGTCTGAGCAGGTTCTTCGGGTTCTTGTGGAGAACAGGTTCTGGGAGTGGTCTCAGGGTTTCTTTAGTTCAATCAATCACATTTTATTGGTCTCATAGATCTTAACAAGCAGCAACACCCTCTGTTCTCAACCCTCAACAAGAGGAAAACTACCCCAAAACTCTGTTGACAGTAAATAAACTTCAGAGAGTCATGGAGGGAAATCACATTTGACAGATGAATTGATTTGTTGGTGACTGAGTTGGGACGTTAGCTCCTTTTGGTCTAGTGGTGGAGTCCAGGTCTTCAAAAACAAGTGAGGGATCCCAGTTCAGCTGGGTTTCTTTATGTGTGGCGGGTTAGTCTTCGGATTCTTCGGGTTCTTCGGGTTCCTCTTCATCGTAACACGCAGGTGAACTGGAGATTGTCGGTGTGAATGTGAGTGTCTCTGTATGTCAGCTGTGATTGGCTCCAGCCCCTCCTCAAAGAAGAAGTGGTATAGATGATTGATGGATAACATTTAGTATAAGTTTATTAGTATTAGTACTAGTCAGAACTGGCATAGATCAGCCCAACATCGCCTCAGTCCTCAATCATCTCATAGTTGTTGCATGCACTGATTGTGAGTCGCTCTGAATAAAAAATGACATGTAATGTAACGATGCCATGTGTGGTTGTGTCGCCCCCCTGCAGGACATGTGTGTGAGTCGTATGTCAGTGGGCTGTCTGTTGTACCAGGGGCTGCTGGGAGTTTTGGCTGACAGGCTGAGTGGACTAACGAACCTGCGAGCTGACCTCAGAGACTTGCTGACCCACATCAACAAGGTAACACACACCTGAGACGATGACATCATTACTGCAGGCAGTGTCGGCTGTGATTGGTTGCTCACGAGTCCTTCTGTGTTTCAGATGAAGGAGGCAGCTCAGTTCGGCGCCGAGAGTCCGGATCAGAACCAGAGTCTGGATCTGGCCTCTCGTCTCCATGGTAACTACGAGGTGCAGGTGGCAGTCCATGTGACGCTGACACAGCTTCGTTCGTTCTGTCATGACCTGATCCGCAGTCTGAGGGCCATCGCAACCTACAGGCGCCGAGCTGCAGGTGCACGCTAAGCAGTTACCTGCTA
The DNA here is from genome assembly GCF_024713975.1 of Paralichthys olivaceus. Taxonomy (NCBI): domain Eukaryota; kingdom Metazoa; phylum Chordata; class Actinopteri; order Pleuronectiformes; family Paralichthyidae; genus Paralichthys; species Paralichthys olivaceus. The sequence continues at coordinate 142,428 of NC_091097.1, read as the reverse complement.
ATCCAAAAATGGGTAAAGAGGAGGAGCACAAATGGAGCTGAGGTGGGCTGAATGAAGACTGACAGCTGAACCACGCCCACAGGGCTCAACCTGGTTAGCTCAGGCTAAGGAGCTAGGCCACATGCTAGCCGTTGTTGCTAGCTGGCTAGTGCTGCGGTGTTGTTGCTACGGGATGGTCGCGGTCGTCTAAACAAACTTGACTAGAGGTTAGTTACCCCGAAACGATACCACAACAAATACTTTTGATTTATCTATTATCATAATCATACTTCATAAGCTTTCACGTGCGTCTCCAACCCTGCGTCTCAACTGTGTCTCAGAACTTGTGTCTCCAACCCTGCGTCTCCAACCCTGCGTCTCCGAACCTGCGTCAATGATCAAACAATCTTCTGACTAATTGACTGTCTTTGGATTCCAAGTGGCAGCTTGTGAAAGGACAGGAACAGGAATCGCTCTTGTGATTTAGATCATTTGTTTATTGAATATTATTGATTAACAATTCTGATCAGATAAGCAGTGACAGATTTAAAGGTACAGTGTGTATAATTTAGTGACATCTAGTGTTGAAGTGTCATGTTGCAGCTGAACACCCCTCACCCCCCCCCCCTCCTTCCAAACATGAAAAAGAACCTGTGGCAGCTTCAGTCGTTATAGAAAATTCTAAAGGTTTTAGTTTGTTCAGTCTGGACTAATGTAAAAAACATGGCGGCCTCCGTAGAGAGGGTCCCCCCGGATGTATTTAAATATAAAGGGTCTTTTCTGGGGTAAAGAAAACTACAATTCAAACAGTTTAGATGAAATGAACCAGTGAAAACATGTATCGGAAATGTGTCTTTTGTATAATTGCATGAGCAGACGTGTATGTGGAGGACGGACCAAATGGTTTATGTTAAACTTTAGGGTTTACGATGGATTAAGAGACTTTGAATTATGACCTTGAGAAACCACAACTTTATGGTTTCTCATGTTATCTCTGTTTGGGATCTGTCACGTGGGGAGTCTTCCACAGAACATGTCAACACATAAGGTGATGTCTCCTCCGCTGAGTGAAACTATAAGAGAATGCTTAGTGGGGGAGCTGTGAGCTCTTTGCTCATCTGTTCAGTTCATTCAGGTGATTGTACTGATGAGTCCAGAAACAAGTGTTTGACCTTGTGCTCGTTTCACAGAAATGACCACAAACATCATGAGGATGATTCTGCATTAAATTAAATAGTTCCCTTTCACCTGAATCTTACACACTGGAGCTTTAAGGTTTTATTTATTACTGATATTTATTGATTATTTATGGTGTATTATTTATTTTTGGTGGAGTTGTTTGTCAACCTGTGGCCTTTGACCTCGTCTGAGGCCGATTGTATTGATTTAATACGTGACTCAGCAGAGAGAGAGAGAATTGCTGAGTCACTACAGGAAGTGAAATTTTGATGATGTCAGAGGTTCTTTGTACCTGAAAGTCTCTGCAAAAGTAAACTGATTTATTGACTTTATTTATGTCTTAATTGTTTGTTTGTACAAAGATTTTATTGTCGCTTCTTACTCACGTTGTCAAAACCTGGTCAAGAGTCGATGGTCATGTGATGTTAATGATAATAAAACTCTCCTCCACCCTCACACAAGGCTGTGCACTACTGTCTGTACACACGATCCAGAAACCACACCAGTGACTATCGACCTGTGAATTTTCACACCTGTTCTCAATTAGTAATTTGATGAGATTTAAAACAGGCTGAGACGTCATGATTGACAGCTGAGACTGACTCAGGATTGGTTGATGGTGTGTCTGGGCGGGGCCTTGATACCACGATCACTACTGCACAGACTCTGAGTGAGAGTGATGTCATCACCACACGATGGCAGTGTTTGTATCTGAGATATTTCTGTCTCTATGCACAGTTGTTGATGCTAACGTTAGCTGTGTAGCAAAAGTAAATCTTTGTTAACTTCTCCACGAAACATCCGCTGTTCAATTTCTTTTCCGCTTCATTAAAGAAACAAATAAATGAAAGTTTCTCAAAGATGATTTTATTTGAAGATCAGAGGTCAGTCAGTGTCTCCCTCTGCTGGTGGTGTTCAGTTCCTGCGCTGCTCCTGTTCTTTCCTGCGCTGTTTTGCTTTTTGTTTCTCCAGTTTGTCCAGAACTTTTCTCTCCTTCTCTGCTGCAGTGTGAATTTCTTTAATGCGGCGCTTCAGAGTGCAGCGGTCAGACGAGCTGAGCACGCCCAGATGCTGCAGAGGTCAGAGGTCACAATTACCCACAGAGTTAAAGGGATGGTTCACTGAACATTTTTAATGCCCTCATCACACAAAGCACTTTGATGGGAGGCACCTAGGAGGTGTGTTCACGGACCCTCTAACACACCATCGTGTGGCTAGGTCCACTAGCTTAGCCACTTCTTTCAGGCTTAAAACTCAGTGTAAATGACAAAGTTTCCAGTTGAACTTGAATGTCAGGGCTTGTGGACACTTGATGACATCACAGGAGCAGGATGAAGACATGTTGGGTTTTTTCTGTTGTTTCTTCACGTCTGAAGCTTTTGTTGGATTCTGCACGAACAAAGTTTACCCCTGAAAGTGTTTACTGGACCCCCCCTCATTTTTCAGTGAACTATCCCTTTAAATGACACTGTTGAAATATCCATTAACTACACTCAAATGACTTCGGGATTTGAACCCACAACCTCTTGCTCCTCACCTTCAGCCTGCTGCTGTCCATCTGCAGCAGCTGCTGTCCGTCAACGTTTCTTGCACTGAATTCTGGGACATATTTCTCCATGTTCAGTCTTTGGAGCCACTGACAAACCTGCTGAGTCGTCCACGACAACACACCACACGATGACTCATCACCAGGCTGGGGGGGGGGGGGGGGGGGGGGGGCGGCAGTTAATGACTGACAGGTATGGGCTCTGACTGATGACATCATCACAGTGCAATCATGTGCTTTACTGCATGTGTGTTAATATGTGTGTGTGTGTGTGTGTGTTACCTCATCAGAGAACAGGGTGTGGTACGGATGAGAGGATCTGGAGGAGTCGACAGGGGGGGGGTAGGAGTGAGGAGGAGAAAACTCCTCACTGAGCACAGACTCCTGCACACACACACACACACACACACACACACACACACACACAGTAACAAACTGTAACACACAGTAACACAGACACATAGCAACATAGTAACACACACACAGTAACACACAGTAACACACAGTAACACACACACAGTAACACATAGTAACACACACACACAGCAACACACATTAACACACACACATAGAAACATAGTAACACACACACAGTAACATGCAGTAACACGCACAGAGTAACACACACACATAGCAACATAGTAACACACACACAGTAACACACAGTAACACGCAGTAACACACACAGTAACACACAGACACATAGCAACATAGTAACACACACACAGTAACACACAGTAACATGCAGTAACACACACAGTAACACACAGACACATAGCAACATAGTAACACACACACAGTAACACACAGTAACATGCAGTAACACACACAGTAACACACAGACACATAGCAACATAGTAACACACAGTAACACGCAGTAACACACACAGTAACACACAGACACATAGCAACATAGTAACACACACACAGTAACACACAGTAACATGCAGTAACACACACAGTAACACACAGACACATAGCAACATAGTAACACACACACAGTAACACACAGTAACACGCAGTAACACACACAGTAACACACAGACACATAGCAACATAGTAACACACACACAGTAACACACAGTAACATGCAGTAACACACACAGTAACACACAGACACATAGCAACATAGTAACACACACACAGTAACACACAGTAACATGCAGTAACACGCAGTAACACACACAGTAACACACACACACATAGCAACATAGTAACACACACACAGTAACACACAGACACATAGCAACATAGTAACACACACACAGTAACACACAGTAACACGCAGTAACACACACAGTAACACACAGTAACACGCAGTAACACACACAGTAACACACACAGTAACACACAGACACATAGCAACATAGTAACACACAGTAACAAAGTTACACAGACACACACAGGAAGTGTCTGTACCTGAGAGTGAGCCCTGCGGGGCGTTGGGGGGCTCAACTGTGGTATTTTTGGGGGCGGAGTCACAGACCCTCGTCCTTCAGTGAACCAGGATAATGGGACGAAGGAACGAGACGGACTCTGATCCCTGAAGATGAGGACGTCATGAGGACCATCATCAACATGATGATTTTACAATGTGACACTTACCTGACAGACAGTCTGTTGGATTGATCTGTCCTCACTCGGACATACGAACGTCTCAGAGTCACCCTGACACACACACAGACACACACACACGTTAATAAAATATCATGATCTTCCACCAGTGTGTAACCATGTGATCCAGCGGCCAATCACTGAGGATCATTCTGACATACTGTCTGGATGTGTGTGCATGTGAGTGATTGTGTGTCTTACCCCAAGTCCAAGAACCGTCTCTTGGTTTTCTTGTCAAACACACTGGTTGGGCTGCCGGGGTCAGCTGGACTGGTGTCTTGACTCGTATCAGATACCAACACTGTCTCACACACACACACACACACACACACACACACACACACACAGTCAGGAGTGTGTTTAAAGTGTGACAACACTGACTCAAAATCCATGATACCAGGTGTGTACAGACATGTACAGATGTGTTGTCAGGTTTGTACAGGTGTAAACAGATATATGTACCTTCACTGTCGGGCCTTCTGTTCCTCCTCATGTAGACAGGTGAACCTTTGGAGGAGTGGTAGGATTTGGAAGGCGAGGTGCTGGGCATCATTAGAGCCTCCTGAGACGTGGCATTGGTTAGCTGGTGGTACCGTCCCCGTGGGGGAGCAGCCAGTGACGTGCCTCTGTCTTCTGGAGAGTGACGCACCTAGGAAGTTGAAGTGAAGCCATAGAGGTTTTCATTCGTTCTTATCAACATTTTCTCTCTGGGTGTGTAACCCGTCCTGAGCTCTCATTGGTCTCACCGGAGACGTGTCAAAAGAGAAGGCGGGGCTTCGAGCAGAAAGCGAATCAGGAGGGGGGGGGGAGCCTCGCATGGCCAGGTGGAGGGGTGAGCAGTATAACTGACTGTCCTGAGAACACACACAAAACGCAAACGTTTTCTAAAATCACATCACTGATTTATTTTCTTGAAATAAACTTAATTAACATTTAAAAGATATTTTGATCATAAAGTCTATTTTTTTAAAGCTTGACGTCTTTCCCATGATGAAATTATTTTGAAATTTACTCCACATTACATATATAATGATTCACTGATTGGTTCATGTTTAACAACGCAACATAAAATCTGCACCTTCCTGTTGAGGCTGTCGTCTCCCTCCGTCAAGCTCAAGCTGTCACGGTGACAGGACCTCGAGGGGCGGTGCCTCCGGGCTTTAATGGACAGCTGGGCACGGCCTTTCTGGATGTTGTTGTCCAGAAGCTCAGTCTCTGGGATTGCCTCGTTCAGGTCTGAAACACCAAAGGTCACATTCCGTCCAAGTCACATGACAACACGAGTCACATGATGACGGGAGTCCCATGACGACGGGAGTCACATGACGACACGAGTCCCATGACAACTGGAGTCGCATGACGACCGGAGTCGCATGACGACACGAGTCCCATGACGACTGGAGTCGCATGACGACAAGAGTCCCATGACAACTGGAGTCACATGACGACACGAGTCCCATGACAACTGGAATCGCATGACGACTGGAGTCGCATGACAACACGAGTCGCATGCGACCCGAGTCCTATGACGACAAGAGTCCCATGACAACTGGAGTCACATGACGACACGAGTACCATGACAACTGGAGTCGCATGACGACTGGAGTCGCATGACAACACGAGTCGCATGACGTCCCGAGTCCTATGACGACGGGAGTCCCATGACAACTGGAGTCACATGACGACACGAGTACCATGACAACTGGAGTCGCATGACGACACGAGTACCATGACAACTGGAGTCGCATGACAACACGAGTCGCATGACGACCCGAGTCCTATGACGACGGGAGTCCCATGACAACTGGAGTCACATGACGACATGAGTACCATGACAACTGGAGTCACATGACGACATGAGTACCATGACAACTGGAGTCGCATGACGACACGAGTACCATGACAACTGGAGTCGCATGACAACACGAGTCGCATGACGACCCGAGTCCTATGACGACGGGAGTCCCATGACAACTGGAGTCACATGACGACACGAGTACCATGACAACTGGAGTCGCATGACAACACGAGTCGCATGACGACCCGAGTCCTATGATGATGGGAGTCCCATGACAACCGGAGTCGCATGACGACACGAGTCCCATGATGACACAAGTCCCATGACAACTGGAGTCGCATGACGACTGGAGTCGCATGACGACTGGAGTCCCATGACGACGACTGGAGTCCCATGACGACGACTGGAGTCCCATGATGACGACATGAGTCTCATGAGGACTGGAGTCGCATGAGGACTGGAGTCCCATGACGACGACTGGAGTCCCATGACGACGACATGAGTCCCATGACGACGACATGAGTCTCATGAGGACTGGAGTCGCATGAGGACTGGAGTCGCATGACGACTGGAGTCGCATGACGACATGAGTCGCATGACGACTGGAGTCCCATGACGACTGGAGTCGCATGACGACTCGAGTCCCAAGACGACTGGAGTCGCATGATGACTCGAGTCCCAAGACGACTGGAGTCCCGTGACGACTGGAGTCCCGTGACGACTGGAGTCGCGTGACGACAGGAGTCCCGTGACGACTGGAGTCCCGTGACGACGACTGGAGTCGCATGAGGACTGGAGTCGCATGAGGACTGGAGTCCCATGACTTGCGAGTCCCATGATGACGACTCGAGTCACATGCTGACTCGACACGACGATTGGTGCTTCCCTAGTTCTTATCAGTCACATATTCCTGTCAGTAACAGTTCCACCTTGTCCCTGCTCTGACTTTTCACTGTCACGGCCCCTCTATTTCTGTAACTTAGCAACCAACAGAGAGAACATCACATGTTTACATCACATGACCAGTGGACGTTAATGGTCATGCGATGTGTGAAAGGTGTGTTGGTGTGAAAGGTGCCTGTTATATATAACTGTTTTGTGTTAATCTTGACTGAGTTAAAAGGTTCTAACAACGTGGATTTTATTTTGAAATGAATAGGGAAAGAAGTTGAGTGTGTGTTCACAGTGACTCACCGAACACGTTCTCTGTGTCGTCCAGGTCGGTGGACATGGCTCAGTCCCTAAACAACAGGGAGTAACAACATTTAACAAACGTAACAGAAATACTTGTGAATGTTTGAAAAACATGTCAGGCATCAGCTGATTGCGACTACGGAGACACATGAGGTTACAAAAGACGAAAGCTTCCACTGCTCCTTGAATCTGAACAGACATTTAAAATAAGGTGATGAAACAATGTTCAGTGTTTGATCTTCACGACAAGAAATCTGAATAAAAAAGAATCTTTGATAAGCAGAATAAGAATTAGGATTCCCAACCTGGATACAACAGCTGTTCTCGGTCACACTTACCTGCACTTAAAAAATAAACCTCCCTGAATCCAGTGAGCAGTTCACTGCAAACAGGAAGTGATCATTCAGCTGCTTTTATTTTGAAAGAACAGGAGCTGATCACAGACATGCATTCACACAAAAACACACACGCTAACACACACACACACTCACTCACTCACAAACTCTCTCTCACACATACACACACACACACACACACACACACACACACACACACAGGAAACTGCACCGTCAGATTTTGAACATGGAGGATGAAGATGAAACAGTGATGACAGAGAAGAGTAAACAAACAAACAAATAGATAAACAGATCCACTCACCCTCTGTCTCTCCCTGTCTCACTCTGTTTGTCTGTCTCTCTCCCTCTCTTACCCTGTCTCTCTCTCTGCCTCTCAGTCTGTCTCTCTCTCTTTCTCTCTCCCTGTCTCTCTGTCTCTCAGCCTGTCTGTTGCTCTGTCTCTGTCTCTCTGTCTCTCAGCCTGTCTGTTGCTCTGTCTCTGTCTCTCTGTCTCTCAGCCTGTCTCTCTCCCTGTCTCTCTGTCTCTCAGCCTGTCTGTTGCTCTGTCTCTGTCTCTCTGTCTCTCAGCCTGTCTCTCTCCCTGTCTCTCTGTCTCTCAGCCTGTCTCTCAGTCTGTCTCTCTCTCTCCCTGTCTCTCTGTCTCTCAGCCTGTCTCTCTCCCTGTCTCTCAGCCTGTCTCTCGTCCTGCTCTTTGGTCTGTCTGCTCGTCTGTCAGCTGCTGCAGATCTGGAGGATGGAGAAAGATTCAGCTGCTGCAGCATCCTCCATCTGAGGGGGGGAGGGGGGAGACTAAAAGAGACAGTGTCAGAAAATTATGTCATATTAACAGACATATAAAGTATATACATATTCTACTCATCACCCATATGGATTATTATATTTTTATGTATTATTTATTCATCCAATATTTTAATTTTTGACAGATGATTAACTCTTGTCTCTACAAAAATCCCAGTGTCCAAACTGGAGAAGGCGTCCAGGCCTCAGTGCGCCACCTGGTTGTGAAAACGTTGTGACCACAATGGTTCTGAGCAGGATCCAGTTAGTTAATTGGGTTGGGTCTTCTTCTATCACCACTAATACTGGGGATCCACAAGGGAGTGCTATCTCCCCAGGTTTATTTACTCTCCACACAAATGAATGCAGAAACCACACATCTGATCAAGTTACTATTAAGTTTGCTGATGACACAGAAATCCTGGACTTGATTCAAGATGATGATGAAACTAACTACAGAGTGTGAGTGAATCTGATTGGTCCAGTTTTTTCACATTTGAACAACACGAAAAGTAAAGAAATTATTTTTGACTTTAAGACTGGCAGCTGCACTGTTGATACTGAGTATACCTGGAGAAGCTATTGAAGTTGTAGAGGACTATATAGACTTAGGAACAATAATAGATGCCAAATTGCCCTGGAATTCAAACAGACGCTAACTATAGGAACGTATTTGCAGCGTTTTTACTTCATGCGCAAACTGAGACAGTGAACTGTTCCATCCTCTGTGGAGAGCAGTCCAACCTTCTGCTTCACTGCCTGGGGTTTTTGGCACATGCTGGATTTCCAAAGGGACAAATAAATCTATCTATCGAACAATGCAAGGATCAATGATCAGGAGAAAAATCTTCATGAATACATTCAGTGAAAGTTCTGTAAAGAAGCAGTGTCAGAGTCAACGGTTCTTTCCTTTTATTTTAATGTATTTTGATATTGTCTTCATTTATAAATAAATGTATTCATATAATAGTTTTATTTGTGATGTGAGAGATTTCTTTGTATTTTCATTCATTTTTATTTTGCAGATGGAGATAAATTATTCTCGCTTCATTCATCCAATACTATAAAGTTTGGATATCACTTGATCCAAAAGATGCACCACCTGAAGGGTGCGGCCAGAGGGCGCTGTTGACCAGCAGGTGTGAACCAATCAGGGTGTAAGAGGGGGGGGGGGGGGAGGGGGGGGGGCTTGGTGCAACAAGATGGGACTGGTAGGTCACAGATGGGCGGAGCCAGAGAGAGGAGGAACCTGTTTGTGTGACTTGGACTCACCCCTTCAGGACCAGAACAGAAAAAACAGGATGAGTGGATCTGGACTTCACTGCAGGTAAAACTCTTTTGTCTTCAAACTTTCTTTTAACTTTAGAAACTGAGTTCTCTGTTCGTTAAACCCACAGTATGGGTGGGGACTCTATAATCATATAGGGTGAAAGTCTGTTGTGTGTTGTTGGCTTGAATGCGTTTAGCTCTACAGAAATTAACTCTCGCAGGTTTCGTGTGTTGAAAAGTCTGAAAAATGTTAAATAACGAATAAGGATAAAAGTTTAAAACTTTTCTTACAGCAGTAGTTTGGTTTACACTGGTTCCAGAACTTTGTATGGACACACAACAAGTATTTATTTCCTTGTGAACTACAAACACTGTACTATGAAGAGCACATTACAACATCTGTACAATCAGTGCCCTACAGAATTTAAAGACGCATTCTGTACACACACTTTAAAGAAACACGATTCAGACTCTTTTCACAAAAACTGATTGTGTAGATTGAATGTAGGTCAGGAGGAGATCATGGAGGTTGAAGGTCTTTGGGTTCCTGATGGTCTCTGAGGAGGTTCCAGGATTACTTGAGGGACTTTTCTGCTAAAGAGCATGAAGCATCAGGACTATTCCCATGGTAACCTGCAGTTTAATGAGCACGGGAACAAGATCTTTGATGCTGACCGTCGGCTGACAGCCAATGGCAGAGGAGGATTTGCTGTGCGTTCTCTGAATGTTCCTCTGTGGTTTTTTTGAACACTCTTGTTGAAAAACAGTGGCTGTTGGGTTTATGATGTCATTCGACACCCTGTGGGCAGCAGAGGCAGCCTCTCCTTTAAACTCTTCCTCTCTTCTGATTGGTCGATGGGGCGTGTCCTGCCACAGGCGCCTGACCTCGGTTTGATGATTGACAGTTCAGTTTATTTTTTCACACACTTCAGTCCTGCGGCCGAACAGTGTGTGTGTTTGTGTGTGTGTGTGTGTGTGTGTGTGTGTTACATACCAGCCTGGTGGTGTGGGTGTGGCAGAGAAAAACAGAGAGAGAAAGAGAGGGGGGGGGGCAGCATTCCAGCATATCAGATCTGCAACACACCTGAAACACACCTGGATCAGATGTGTGTGACTCAGAGCCACTCTTAAAGGGCCAGTCACTAATATTGTTTCAGTCAGTGTTTGTCATCTGATCAGAAACTTCAGGTTCCACCTCTGACGACTCAAGCAGCAGTGGACATTATCAGATCATAGTTATTGATCAGTTATAGGTGATAGATCAGTGTGGGAGAAATATTCAGAACAGACACACAAAGACAGGAAACACACACACACTGTGATGTCACTGAGGGGTGGAGTCCACACAGCCTTGTGGGGGGTGTTTTGCAGCAGACAGGAAGAGCAGACACTTCCCTTTGTAAATAGAAAGGTCGGAGATCTGCCTCCTGCTATTGTGTGTGTGTGTGTGTGTGTGTGTGTGTACTTGTACATCTATCTTTGTGAAGACCACTTAGAGAGTGAGCACATTTTTGTGACTAACCTTCAGTTACAGACAATGCATTGCCAACACTCATTGGCTATGCATTGTCAATGAGTGTTCTCATATAGGAGGTATTAGTGTGTGTGTGTGTGTGTGTGTGTGTGTGTGTGTGTGTGTGTGTGTGTGTGTGTGTGTGTGTGTGTGTGTGTGTGTGTGAGATGCCTTGCTCAGAGGCTCCTGGACAACATGTATCAGCTTTACCACTGAACATGTGACTGTTTGTCCTTTTGTCAATTTCTGGCCTCCTAGTAAAATGTCTGGAAACTTCACAGTGAGCGAGTAGAAGTGTTGATGAGGTTTCTAACACGTGACGAACGTGATGAATACAAATATCTTAGGATGAATAAGAGGAGCCGTACACGTAGACAATTGACCAGAACATGTCCCTGCTCCGTCTCTTGTGCTTCCATATGGCTTCTCACTGTGCTGCTGGACGAGGAACCACAATGCTGCAGCTTTCTTCCTCTGGTCTTCATCTCCGTGCACGACGTGTAGCTGCTCTTTGCTCTTTCTGCTCACCTGTATCTCGCTTTCAACTCTTGGTGGATTTTTCTGATAATCCCAAATACCTCAATGCTGAGTAAGTGATGTTGTCTCCCGCCATCTTGGATATGTACATAAACACTGCAGTTTCCGCAGCTGGATTTTAACATCATGTCCCGCGCCCCCTGCCTCCTGCTCTTCCCACTTGCGCCACCCCCTGGCTGACTATCAAAACAGCAACATATACTGCGGAGGATTTGTTGCTGTTGCGAATGCGTCTGGGAAAACTACAGGTAAACTCTGTGGCCAGTCCTCCAGCTTTAGCTCGAGGTCGTGTCTAAAAGTGTTGGGGAGAATGCTGCTTATCCCCTTCAGAAAACAGTGGAGAGCAACTTCAGCAACAGAGTCATTCAACCACACTGTGAGAAGGAACGATACAGGAGATTGCTCCTGCTTGGTGATATCAGGATATAAAATGTATCTGCCTCTGTTAGATCTGTGGAAACTGAATTGGACTTAACAACAGCCACCTGCTGTTGTGGCCTGGAGGGAGAATTATTAAATGCTATTTGTTTGCATCATTTATTAGAAACAAGTAGTGTATTTGTTTGTCAGGTGTGTTTTGTTAATGAAGTTTACTATTTGTAAACCACATTGTTTGTACATGAATGGTAGTATTTTTGTAAAACATGTTTTATTTTGTAAAATTTTGTCTTGAATTTAGCCCCATAAGCATGAGTTTGAAGTTACTCTTGTGATACAGGACGTCCCTCCACTGCTGGAGTTGTGTCAAGATCTTTCACATGTAGAGAAAGTCTTTAACCTTCTGTGAAAAGACGAGTCGGGATCAGTCTGACTTGTTCTGACATGAAGGAGAAACACATAACTCTCATTCCTCTTTCGGGTTCTGTGTTCTCACTGACTCTTATTTATTCTGACTTTACGAGTGAAACAGATAAATACGTTTGTTTTGTTAACGTCAACAATAACCCCCCCCCCCCATGCACATGCAAGTTAGTCATGGAGTTCCACAAGGTTCTGTCCTTGGACCGATACTCTTCACCTTATACTATATGCTCCCTTAGACAACATCATGAGAAAGCTCCACAGACTCTTCCATTGTTACGCAGACGACACCCAGCTGTACATTTCTATGAAGCCTGATGAATCTAATCACTTAGTTCAACTTCAGGAACGTCTCAAGAACATCAAGGCCTGGATGAGCCAGAACTTCTTACTTCTAATTCAGACTGAGGTCGTTGTAATTGACCCTCAACATCTCAGAGAATCACTGTCTGAACAGAGTCACCTTGGTGTCAGTTTGTCCTCCAGCTCCACTGTGAGGAACCTTGAGTTATGTTTGACCAGGACATTTGACCAACACATAAAACAAGTCTCTAGGACAGCTTTCTTCCACCTGCACAATATTAAGAACATTAGAAACATCCTGTCTCCTGCTGAGAAACTAGTCCACGCATTTGTTCTCTAGACTAGATTACTGTGACTCTTTATTTTCAGGACGTCACAGGAAGTCTGTGAAAAGTCTCCAGTTGGTCCAAAGTGCTGCAGCAGAGTGCTGACAGGAAGTAGAAGGGGAGATCTTATTACTCCTGTCTTCTCTACATCAGCTCCCTGTAAAATCCAGAATATCAAGATCCTGCTCCTCACATTTAAAACCTTAACAATCAAACCCTTCATACGTCAAAGACCTGATAACACCATGTCATCCAGAAAGATCATTTCACTACCAAAACACAGGTTCTCCTGTGGTTCTAGAGTCTGTAAGAGGAGAACAGGAGGTAGAACCTTCAGCTACCAGGCTCCTCTCCTGTGGAACCAGCTCCCACTCTGGGTTCTAGAGTCAGACACCATCTCTGCTGATTTCTGATTCTGAGGACGGGGAGAGAGAGGAGAGAGAGACTATGGGAGGAATAGAAACTTGTTATTTTATTGTTTAGTTATTGGCATGTATTAAAATAAACAAATGAGTTGGGGGGGCAGAGAGACAGAGAGAAGGAGAGAAGTGTTCAGTGCATGATGGGAGTTCCCCCAGCAGTCTAGACCTATAGCAGCAGAGGTTCTGTCCTTGGACCGATTTATCACAAATATTGCACATGATGTATTGCACGTTGGATTGTATTTCACATGGTGATGATTTAGGTAGATTATCTAGCAGCATTTAGTAATGTAACGGCTGATGGGTAAAAACTATTTCTTAGTCTGTTTGTCCTGCTTTTATGGATCTGAAGCAGGCAGACGTTCAAACAGTCCATGTCCGTGGTGTGAGGGGTCCTGAAGGATCCTTGCAGCGTTCTTGAGGCAACGGGAGCTGTGTAGTTCTTCAAGTGGCAGAAGAAGACCTCCAAGTATCCGCTGGGCAGCACGTATGACCCTCTGGAGCTCTTTCCTCTGTGCTGCTGTGTAGCTGGAGACTGATGCACAGAGACAGTAGGTCAGGACGCTCTCTACTGTGCAGCGATAGAAGGACACCAGAAGTTTCTCAGAGATGTTGTTCCTCCTGAGAACCCTCAGACAGTAGAGTCTCTTCTGGGCCTTCTTCACCAGCTCCGCAGTGTGCAGTCCAAGGATCAGGTCATCGCTGATGTTTACCCCAAGGAATTGGAAGTCCAAGACCCTCTCCACACAGACCTCGTTGATGTGTAGTGGCCGGATTTTGTGTGTCTTTTTCCTGAAGTCGACAACAAGCTCCTTGGTCTTAGTTGTGTTCAGGAGCAGGTTGTTGTTTCGACACCACGCTGACAGTTGCTCCACCTCATCCCTGTAGACCAGCCTTTCTCAAAGTGTGGTCCGTGGACCACTGGTGGTCCGTGAGCAACCCCTAGTGGTCTGCAAGGGGACAAGTAACAAATCATGTTTCAAATTTTAAATGTCACTGTTTTAATGTCAATGTTTCTCAAACTGCCTGCAAATCAACTAGTATGTAAAATAAAATAAAAAATATAGCTTCGAATTTAAAATGGATCGGGTCCCAGGATGATGGTGTAACGCCAGAGGCGTCGTCAAAGCAGACCCAGCCGCAAACTCGACATGAACATGAAAAATCCACCGCAAAGGTGAAACAAAAATACCACATCGACTACATACTGTAGCGTTCTGGTGTGACAGACGAGACGTCAGTTCTCTTTATCTCCACTTTATTTTCTATAACTTAAACAGATTACTGTCGGCCATGACCACGCCAAAAGAACATTCTGAACCTCACCCCCAACACTTCCTCATTCACGTCCCAACCTGTTGACAACCGGCCAATGGGGAACCAGCCATGCCATCCCACCCCACCATTGCTCCAAACGGCCACGTGCCCATTCAATGATGTGGGAAAACACAGTGCTTCAGCAACAACGACACTAAACAGCTGAACACAACACGATAACAGTGACAACAGGGAACAACACGAAACTATCAGTCCATTACAATACATTTTGGGGCGATTTTGAGTAAGGTGGGCGTGAGTGTTTTTTTATGGGTTAAGTGGTCCTTGGTCTGAAAAAGTTTGAGAAACACTGCTGTAGGCGGACTCATCCTCCCCAGAAATGAGCCCCACTACTGTGGTGTCGTCAGCAAACTTGACGATGGTGTGAGCCAGTACAGGGGCTGATGGCTGTGGAGAGACGGGGACACACTCTGTAGCCTCAGTTCATTGGTTTTGTTGACTAGGGATCTGGCATTGGTGAGGAAAATACTGGGAAGCGATGGTTTAGCGGGCTGCCTCCGTAGCCCTGCAGCCTCACTTTTGCTTCCTCTCCCTTCACCGTCTCCGTCGCCTGCTCATGGGGATGTCAATCAATGGGGAGCCGGGACTCCTAGCCATGTCTGCCTGGATGTCGTGGAAACGGAGAAAATCTGTTGTTACGCTTCTCTCGTTACTAAAACTGATCTTGAGAAGTTTGTGCCGGCTGTAGATGTTGTTTGCCCAGCAGAACGTAGATGACACAACAAACAATACTAACGTACACTTCCATGCCATAACCAGGATTGAACCTTTGAGTTGTTGGTCAGTGTTGGGACGGATACCAGCCGAAGTGAACTTGTGTCCATTCCAGAATGTGGACGGATAAATGTTCTGGTTCACATCAGCTCAGTTGTCACAATGTCACTGACACAAGGCTATAGTCTGGATTAATCAACTCAGGTTTATTAAATCCTGTCTCCAGTCAGATAGTGTTAACTTGTGTTCATGTCATCAGCTTCACTGATACTGTGAATGTTTGATTCCTGTCTTCTTCACCACCGCAACATCTTCTAATGAATCCGCCCTGATCACAATGTACTCTCTTTAAGGGGGCTCCTGATGAGGTGTGACCTTTGACCCCTCGTCGTCAGAGTCACCTGCCCAACTACCTGAGGGGGTGTGGTCTGAGGAGCCAAAGGTCATTACCATGGCAGCGACCTCTGTGCTTGGCAGAGGTTAGTTCTTTTAAAATTGTTTTTTAAACTTTTAGACACAACAGTAGTGATGTTAGTTAAAGGTTCAGTGTGTAGAATTTAGTGACATCTAGTGTTGAAGTGTCATGTTGCAGCTGAACACCCCTCACCCCTCCCCCTCTCCTTCCAAACATGAAAAAGAACCTGTGTCAGCTTCAGTTGTCATAAAAACTCTAAAGGTTTTAGTTTGTTCAGTCTGGACTAATGTAAAAAACATGGCAGTCTCCGTAGAGAGAGTCCCCTCCATGTAAATATAAAGTATTTAAATATAAAGGGCCCATTCTAGGGTAAAGAAAACAAATGTACAATTAAGATTAAACACACTGGTTAAAACATCACCAGGATTATGTCATATTCAATTTCTGCCAATAGATCCCTTTCACCTAAATCTTACGCACTGGACCTTTAAAGGTTGAGGCGTTCTTTTCATAACATTACAGTCTAACCTTATATAGAAAATAAACCTTTAAAGGTGCAGTGTGTAAGATTCAGGTGAAAGGAATCTATTGGCAGAAATTTAATATAGAATAATCCTCATGATGTTTTTGTTTCATCTAAATTGTACAAATTGTAGTTTTCTTTACCCCAGAAATGGCCCTTTATAAATAAATACTTTAGATTTTCTTCAGGAAAGGACCCTCTCTACGGAGGCAGCCATGTTTTTTACAAGAGTCCAGATAGTAATAGTCCAGATAAAATAGTAATGTTAGTAGTATTTAAAGTAGCATAGTAATGTTAGCAGCACCAGCATGAGTTAGCATTAGCATTAATGCCTATTGATTCACACTGTTCTTCATTATTCTGATCCTCTGATCTGGACAATTTTTTTTCAGGGCTAGGTCTGGTCCTTGTAGAGTTTGAGTATGAGTACCAGGGTCGGGACGGGTTGTTGGTCTCCATCAAACCCAATGAGCGATATGTACTGCTAGCAAAGACCAATGACCACTGGTGGCAAGTTCGGCGTGACAGCAGCTCTAAGCCCTTTTACATTCCTGCCAAGTACGTCAAGGAGCTGCCAGCAGATTTCCCCTCCCCCTTGGATTTTGATGATCCAACCAATCCTGAGCCAGTGTTGGTTCCTGTGGCTGCACCAGTCCCAGTGCCCATTCCTGTTCCAAAGACTCTAGAGGAACCTGATGGGAACAGAATCAAACAAGGGGATGAGGTGACGATCCGACTCAAACTAGATGTATCTACTGGGTACCGTAAGACAGAGAACCGCATGTCGACATTTGGTGTCCCGTTGGACTTTCATGAACTGCCGCACCTGGTTCAGACCAGCAACCCTCCTGCTGGTCCTGCAGAGACTGCGATTGCAACAACCAGCAGGAATACATACATCACAGATGGTGGTCTGAACAAAAAACAGCCCCACCTGCTGGGGTGCCTGGATGACCACAAGGACTCTGTCAAACCTCGAGTTCCCACCTTCAGTCCAGCAGACCCGCTCTCTGTATCACGACCCCAGAGCCAACCCATACCGGTAGAGATGCCAGTGGTCCCTGTGGTCCCCGTAGTCCCCCCCAATAACAATATTCAAAGCACATCTTCACTGTCTGAAAGTTTCCCTGACAACCAGGATGCCCTGGTGGAGCCAGAGGAGGAGGCGGCAGAGGACGAGATGAGCGTGGAGGAGAGCAGCAAGGAGGAGGAGGATTTACTGAAGGTGCAAGATTCAAACCACATTTACGAGTCCATCCAAGACCTAAACCTGGACCTGGAGTCTCTGGTTGGAAAAAAAGTGAGTCCTGGACCTGGACCTGAACTTGCACCTGCCCCACCTCCCACACAGGTAAGACCCCTGAGATGCTAGATCTTAAACAGGACAGGATGTTAGACTCTGGTGTTGGACAGTCCAACCTTAAGGTTCTACAGGCTCTGATTGTTTAAAGTTTTTTTTTTTTTTCCTGAGGCAGTCTGCTCTGATTAGACTTATCTGAAAGGTCAAAGGTTAACTTCACTGTGGCCCTGTTATCTATTGGTTTCTGGTTGGTGGAGACAAATGATAGGGTTAGACATGGTGACATAGTGATACCAGAGTTCAAACTACAAAAATAATCTCCATGCAAACAAAGCAAGCTGGTAAATTTGTTCACATGGTCATCAGCAGATCTTGTTTTAATCTCGTCTAATTTGCCCGTCTCAGAACAGCAGCTATGTGTTTGCCTGCTGATGTCACAGCAGGATGTGATGAGGTCAGCAGGATGTAGTGATGTCACAGCTGGCAGGATGTATTCTTGGTAGGACAGGAAACTGTGAGAGGACAATGCTGCAGCGACCCCTGCAGGACAAGACTATCTGACACCTATGTGTGTGTGTCTGTATGCGCTGTATGTATGTCTATCTATAGTTATGAGGCCATATTTGGTTAAATACCATTGCTGTGAGGACATTTGTCTAGTCCTCACAAACTGAAAGGGCTGTTGGAGGTTTTGGTGTTAGGGTTAAAACTAGGTTTGGGTTAGAGTTAGGTTTAGGGTTAGGGAATGTATTATGTCAATGAGTGTCCTCACAACTATTGAGAGACATGTGTGAACTGGTCTGACTGGTTTGGCCCAGACTCGGTCATGTCTCATGTTTCAGCTTCTCTCCGTGCACTGTAAAAAATCCATTTGGAAAACGAATGAAATAACAAAAACAATAAGAATGATAGGTTTTTTTTAAGTTTTACAGTTGGTCACCAGTCACAGAAACCATTGATTAGTGGCAGTTTCAGATAAAGTGAAGTGAATGAATGAAGTGTGAGAGCTTTGAGACATTGACACCTGTCCCCCCAAACGGTGTGTGTGTGTGTGTGTGTGTGTGTGTGTGTGTGTGTGTTTGTTTGTGAATATTGAAGCAGGTTTTGTGATCATTTAAGTCTCCAGCCCGACAGGTAATAAGGGGTGGGGCTACAAAGGGATCTTCAGGGAGACAACATGACGCAGCTTCAGTCTCAGTTTGACACAATAACTTCCTGACCATAATATCACAGAGGCATTATGGGTAAGTCCACAGGTCCTGAACTCAACCATCAGCATGAAACGCTGATCTGTGGTCAGCTGAGGGGACAGGAATTCTGTTTTAGTTGTAGAACTGTTGGGTTTGACCTCTGACCTCTGTCAAATATTCTGAGAAGACACCTGATCATGGTGTAATGTGGTCTGTCCTGTGTGATGTTCAGGGACAACCTGAAGTCACATGGCTCAGTTTGAATTTCGCCTGAGTCATCACAGATGTAAAATTATTTTATCACGTTGATGTCATCTGCGTTTGATCAGCTGACACTGAGCATCATTGTGTCCTTGTAAACTTAGAGTGAGTTGATATATCTTCATCAGGCTCCTCCTCCTCATAGTACGACTTGTTTCTACAGAGCAGACATGTCTGTGCGTCAGCTGAGGCCACTATAGCTTCTGTGAGGGTTTGTTGTAACATGTAACTTCACCACTAGATGTCATTAAATCCTTTGCACTGAACCCGTAACTGTAGCTCTCTCTCTTCACAGGACCACAGCTCGCTCAGCCATAACTCACCCATCTATGCAAACATCTCTGTGAAGAAAACATCTCACGACTCTCACGACCTCCTTATTCCACCACCTCCAACCGAGCCCGCCCCCTTTCCCACAGGCCACACCCCTTCTTCTTCAGTCTCTTCCTCTGACATAATAAGACCCGCCTCCCCCATTAGCCCGCAGGATGAGTGGCAGGTGAGGCGACCTCAGTCTGTGGTTAAGACACTAATACTTTTTTTTAATTCGATTAAAATATTTGATTTTACGTATCAGTGTGTGGTTAATTCTCATAGTTTTTGTATCTGACCGTGTTTTATCTTGTTTTATGAGGAAGTCATGTGGTTCATATTTTCCTTCCTCTTCATCCTGAACCTTTAACATCGCTCATCAGATTTGATTTCACACTTTAACTTTCAGTTGAATTGAGGTGATTAAAGTTTCATCACATGTCACCTGAGCTGTTCAGGTCCAGTTACAGCGCAGGTGACACTTCGCTGCTTTGCTGAAAGACACTTCAACACAACTCACACAGTTTTAGCTTCAGGTCATTTTTAATAGTATGACGTTTAGTGTCTGGTCACGGGAACGTTTAAAAGAGAGAAAATGGAAAGAAGTAAATTGTTTTCAATTTCTGAAAAATAAAGACTAAAATACATTTATCAGAAGTTTTTTTTCAATATTAACAAATAAACTTAAACACAGTAGAAATATTCAAATTCAAAGATTTTTATTGTCATTATACTCAGGTATATTGACATTGTAACGCGATTGCACCTGAATGCCGCAGTAGCTGATTGGTTTCTTTGCTCAGGTTCACACGGACAACGACAGCGGGAAGATGTTTTATTTCCATCCTGTGACGAGACAAACGACCTGGACCGACCCCAACAGCTCCACAGCACCCCCTGCTGCACTGGCCTCCCCTTCACAGCTGCTCTCCCCCGCTTCCTCTCAGGTACAGTCACCTGTTCATTCGTAGAGTGGATATCAATCACTACTGGTTCCATGGGTGTTAGTGAATGTCTAGTTAGATCTAGTTAGGCGAAGTAAAGTTTAGTTAGTTAAAGAGAAGTCTAGTTAGGTGATGTAGAGTCTAGATAGGTAAAGTACAATCTAGTTAGTTGAAGAGAAGTCTAGATAGATGAATTAAAGTCTAGATAGGTTTAGTTAGCTGAAGAGAAGTCTAGTGAGGTGAAGTAAACTCTAGTTATTTAAAGAGAAGTCTAGATAGATGAATTAAAGTCTAGATAGGTTTAGTTAGCTGAAGAGAAGTCTAGTTAGTTGAAGAGAAGTCTAGTGAGGTTTAGTTATGTCTAGATAGCTGAAGTCAAGTCAGTTGAGGTGAGCAGAGCTGTGTCCTCTCTACTAAGATGGTTTCTCTCAGGGTTCTTGTTGTTGGGAGCAGCTACTGGACGAAGCCTCTGGGAGATTTTACTACTTCAACCTAACCACACGAGCCACATCCTGGACTGCACCTGAGCCACTCTCCCCCTCCTCCCCCCTGTGGTCGCCAAGCAACAGGAAGCATGACGACAGCCCGGTATGATGCCGATAAGACGCCAGAATAAAACTAATAACAATAAAGTTCGAGCAGACCACTCTATCTAATCCTCTCTATTGCCCTCTGGTGGCTGGCTGCAGTATAGGTCATAAACCTTCTCCATGTTAGCAGATGGGACATGGACTAAACAAAAAAATTAAAGTAGACGTCAAAAAACATTACATTACATTTGATTTAGCTGACACTTTTATCCAGAGCAACTTACAAGAAACGGATGCAGCCACTAATAACCAGTAAGTAATCAGTGAAGAGAGCCGAGGAGTGTGAGTGAACTTCAGTCGAGCTGCTGCATTCTGGACGAGCTGCAGCGGTCGGATAGCACTAGCAGGTAGACCAGCCAGGAGGAAGGTGCAGTAGTCTAGACGTGAGATGACCAGAGCCTGGACCAGAACCTTCGGAGAGAGAAGGGGACGTGTTCTCCTGTTGTGCAGCATGTATCTACACGAGCGGGTTGTTGCAGTAATGTTGGCAGTAAGGGTCAGTTGACTGTGGAGTGTCACACCCAGGTTCTGAGCAGTCTGGGTGGGGGCTACCACAGAATTGCTTAAAGTAATAGTAGGGGAGAGACGGGAAGGAAAAGAAGTTTGGTCTTGTCAAGGTAAATTTTTTTCAGTTGGTGTGCAGACACCCAGATCCTGAAGGGAGGAAATAAGGATGTGGTGGTTCACTGTGTCAAATGCAGCAGGAAGGTCTAGAAGGATGAGGACAGAGGAGAGAGAGGCTGCTAGCAGTGTGAAGTTGCACAGAGACAGCATTAGGGCAGTCACAGCCTTGAAACCAGACTGGTGAAATAAATGTTTGTCAAAGATGTTTCTGTCATTTCAGCTCGTTCTTCTCTCTCTGATGTTTGTTCATGTTTCTGATCAGTTTGGTTTGAATCAGTTATTTGATGATATAAAAACAGGCTGAGACGTGATGATTGACAACTGAGGCTGACTCAGAATTGGCCAAGAGCATGTATGGGTGGGACCTTGATACGCAGACTCTGACTGCAAATTATTTCATCACCACAAGAGGGCAGCGTTTCTGAAGGAAGTTTAGATGTGACGTAAACTTTATTTCCTTTGAACCAAAGAACAAACTCTCTTGTTTCTTTCATTAAACTTCAGCCTCCACTGCCAGAGGAAGATTATCCTTTAGAGGGAGCTAACGACACTGCGTTTACAACGGTACACGCACACACACACACACACACGCACACACACACCCACAGACACACACTCACACACACATTTCATCTGTAGTTTGTCAATTTTTTTCAAGAATCCTCAGCAGCCCGCGGGTCTAATTCCTAGGGTTCAGATGGAGTTGAAAGTTGGAAACTCCTCGGAGTGGAAGCTGCAGGAGGTAATCAATCAATCAATAGATCGATCAGGTCACGCTCTGGATCTTTCTCTGATGAATCCAATGATTCATTGATGGTTTCAGCCCCCAAGGAGGACGGGAAATGGAGTTTCTGAGGAGGGAACGACTCTGCAGGTCAGCAGCTGGAGACACAGTGTGGCCGAAGACGTGAGTGACTCAAATGTAGAAAATAACAAACTGGCGAATCATTGACTGAATCAATAATTTCATCAATGACTGAATTTGTGTTTTGCTTGATGTGTTTCAGACGTTTGCTCTCGGTCACAGGAGAAACATCTCTGACGTCACTGAGGTGTCGAATAGAAGACTTTCACCCGACAGTTCACAAGTAATCACACCTGTCTCCACACCTGTCTCACACCTGTCTCACACCTGTCTCCACATCTGTCTCACACCTGTCTCCACACCTGTCTCACACCTGTCTCCACACCTGTCTCCACACCTGTCTCCACACCTGTCTCATTTATTCATTTATTGTGTCATTAACACCTTGTGATGTCATCCTGTTCTTCCTCATCAAGTTCTCTGATAGGCACAGACTGAAGAGGAATCTGTCCATTCGGAGCACAGACTCCCACCAGCTGCATGTAGGTCCTGGGCCCTGATTGGCCACTGGGTGCTGGGTGTCTGTGGGGTTGTCTCTGTCAAAACTATTCTGAGACAAAGGTTGACTGTGGCGGTTCTCCTGTTGGTTCTCATGCTGGTGGTTCTCCTGGTGGAATGTTCTGAGAAACTAGTCTCGTCCACTTATTATTCATAGATCATAGTTGAATGGTTGTTGCTATGCTACCAGCGTGGTTTTCAAAATGAATTCTCATGAATCTTGGTTCAGACACTGACCTTGTTGATCCTCTGTCTTTTCCTTTGGTGCCACCAGCAGGTCAGAATGTTATCTCTTCAAATCTGAAGAAGTTAGTGGTGGAATCTGATTCTGGTTTGAGCTTTAAAATGTTATCTAACTCTTGAGACCAAACAATGCTGGATTCAGGGATCCTACAACTGACTGATGTAAAGACCTCAGACAGGATCAGATCAGGAACCAACTGTGATCCTGTCGATAGAACTCGAAAACTGCAGGAACCTCAAACCAGATACTGCAGAGACCACATACTGACGTCAACATCTTGGATCAGGACTGACAAAATCAAGAACAAGAATGAATAATTCAGACTTTGAGTCTGACAGTCGATCTGTTTTCAGCAGACAAAGCACTTCATAAAGTCTACGTAGGATCTAGGGAGTTTCTCCTGGTCTCTGAAAGGCAACTAGAGGAGCTTATTTGAGTTCTTTAGGAGACTTTAGTATTAAATTTCGGTGGATCGTGGTTTTAGGGCGTCCATGTGGAGGATCTTGGTTTGGAGGGTACATGGGCCCTTTGTCGGGTCACTGAGGAGGTTTTACTAGTCCACCACTAGATTCTAAGGCTCCATGAGGATTATATGTGGGTCCTGGAAAGGTTTGTGTTTTTAAGGGGAGGATATACTGGTCAACACAAGATTCCAAAAGAGAGAGAGGCTATGGAAGGAAGAAACCACAAAGTAAGTGACATGTAGAAAAATAGATAAATGTGGAAGCAGAGAGAGAGATAGAAGTGCTCAGTGAATAATGGGAGTTCTCCCTCAGTGCATGATGGGAGTTCCCCCAGCAGTCTAGACCTATAGCAGCATAACTAAGTGATGGTTCAGGACCTGATCCAGAACTATAGACTTTATCAAAGAGGAACATTTTAACTTTAAATGTAGAGATGGTGTCTGACTCTAGAACCCAGAGTGGGAGCTGGTTCCACAGGAGAGGAGCCTGGTAGCTGAAGGTTCTACCTCCTGTTCTGCTCTTACAGACTCTAGAACCCAGAGTGGGAGCTGGTTCCACAGGAGAGGAGCCTGGTAGCTGAAGGTTCTACCTCCTGTTCTCCTCTTACTGACTCTAGAACCACAGGAGAACCTGTGTTTTGGTAGTGAACTGATCTTTCTGGATGACATGGTGTTATCAGCTCTTTGACGTATGAAGGTTTGATTGTTAAGGTTTAAATGTGAGGAGCAGGATCTTGATATTCTGGATTTTACAGGGAGCCGATGTAGAGAAGACAGGAGTAATAAGATCTCTCCTTCTACTTCCTGTCAGCACTCTGCTGCAGCACTTTGGACCAACTGGAGACTTTTCTCAGACTTCCTGTGACGTCCTGAAAATAAAGAGTTAATCTAGTCTAGAAAACAAATGGACGAGTTTCTCAGCTTCCTTCTGAGACAGGATGTTCTAATGTTCCTAATATTGTGCAGGTGGAAGAAAGCTGTCCTAGAGACTTGTTTTGTATGTATATTACTGAAGGGGTCCTGGGAGATTCTAGGTATACTAGAGAACAATTACTGACTTCACTTGGGATCCACACACACACACACATACACACACACTCTGAAGTCTCATTTCAACACTGACCTGTCATGTGTCTATAGGGCCATCTGCTGGAGAAAGCAGGAATCATCAATAAGACCAAAGTAGTCGATAACGGCAAAAGGATCAGGTGAGAACAGAAGAGCAGAACTCTGAGCCTCAGTCTGTCTGTGACGTCTTCACTCTGTAGAACTGCAGGAAGGATTTTATGGTTGAAAGCAGATTTAGAAATGTTATTTACTTCTCTTTAGATCTACTTTAACATCAGGGTGATATTTAGTTTGCAGCTGACTGTCTTGTTGTTGGACAGGAAGAACTGGAGTCAGTCCTGGACCGTACTGCATGGTGGGATCCTCACCTTCCACAGAGACCCCAAGTCTGCTCCGACTGGGAACGCTGTAAGAACCAGTTTCACACCTGAACACTCACTGGATTTCACACATGTCATCATGCAGGTTTGAGATTCAGCAGCGATGATGTCACTTTATGAGTCACATGATGCATTAGGTTCACATGTACAACTCCTGAACTTCCCATGACCCTTATAGACTCTGAGGCAGGGGGTCATAATTGATCTGACGCCCTCTTCAGGTTCTCATATGTCATGTATTGAAAACTCCTGAAGATTTGTCTGTTCATCTCTGAGCAACGAAGTTTCCAAAGGCTGGATCCACCTCAGGGCCGACCTATCCCAGGATTCATTGCGCTTTTGTTAACAAACCTTTTTCAAAGGGATAATGATGAGACATAAATATATTGTTTTAAATGTATCAACTAAGCCGACGTTCTGTTTTCCAGAGTAAAGCGTCACAGATTGTTCCAGAGTACACGGTGGACCTGAGAGGTTCTTCAGTCAGCTGGGCCGCCAAAGACAAGTCCTCAAAGAAGAACGTTCTAGAGGTTACCATCTGTTGGACCGCCACATATTCATTACCATGGTCACAGTTTGTCCCAGACGCTCTGTGTCTCTGTTACCATAGTTACATCAGCATGACCATAGTGTTTGTGGTTTTTGTTTGTGTTTGTTTAAAGCTGAAGACTCGACAGGGTTGTGAGTTCCTGATGCAGTACGACACCGAGAGCATCATCAGTGACTGGCTCAAAGTCATCCAGGACGCCGTCAGACAACTGGTACACAACACACAGATGACACACAAACGACACATACACAACACACAGACGACACATACACAACACATTCACGACACACAGACTACGACACATGGACATGAAATGAGACAACACACACACGGCACAGAGACAACACACGGATGACACACAAACGACACATACACAACACACAGACGACACATACACGACACACAGACTACGACACACGGACATGAAATGAGACAACACACACGACACACAGACAACTGGTACACAACACACGACGACACCACATGACACACAGACATGAAACGACACCACAAAGATAACACACAGACAGACACACACACTACACAACACGCAGATACCACAGGAAGACACACACACACTACACAACAGAAACCGACAAAACACAACAACATTTTATCAGGAACGCAATGTTGTGACGGAGGATGAGCGTCAGACACAACAGAACACAAACACAATATATCCTAACACTCACAGAAGAAGTGGTGTAATGACATCTAGGATCTGATCTGATTCAGGATATCGATGTGGTGACGGAGGACGAGGACGACACAGCGTCGGACAGAGAGGACAAAGAGCGCAGGAGGACGTGTGAGTTGACTTCACTTTCAAACTTTTTGAGAATTTGATCAACAGAAAAATAATCTTGTCACGACAACAGGAAACAAACAAAACAACAAACGTCCAAGACAATTCAAATGTTCATCAACCAATCAGATTCATTGATATTGACCCTGGGTGTTTTTCTTGATTTCAGCCACCAGGGGTTCGTCAGGTGTCGACTCGGAGCAGAGACGAGTTCGGACCAAACTCAGACGCTTCCTCCAGCGGCGGCCGACGCTGCAAAGCGTCAAAGAGAAAGGATACATCAGAGGTGTTAAACAAACATATAGAACACATGTTCCATCACGTACTGTTTGTCTGTAACGTTCTCTCTCTGGTTCAGATAATGTGTTCGGATGTCACCTGGACACACTGTGTCACAGAGAGCACACAACCATCCCCACATTTGTACAGAAGTGTATCAGAGCGGTAGAGCGGAGAGGTGCACACACTCACACACTCACACACACACACACACACACACACACACATAGACAAACATAAACATTTACATGTCACAAGATATTTACTCAGTAAACCTGTGTGTCTCTCTGTGTGTGTGTGTGTCTCTCTGTGTGTGTGTGTGTGTGTGTTTCTCTGTGTGTGTGTGTGTGTGTGTGTGTGTGTCTCTCTGTGTGTGTGTGTGTCTCTCTCTGTGTGTCTGTGTGTTTCTCTGTGTGTGTGTTTGTGTGTGTGTGTGTGTGTGTGTGTGTGTGTGTGTTTGTCTGTGTGTGTGTGTGTGTGTGTGTGTCTGTGTGTGTGTGTGTGTTTGTCTGTGTGTCTGTGTGTGTGTTTCTGTGTGTGTGTGTGTTTGTCTCTCTGTGTGTGTATGTGTGTGTGTGTGTGTGTGTGTCTGTGTGTGTGTTTCTGTGTGTGTGTGTGTGTCTGTGTGTGTGTGTGTGTGTGTGTGTTTGTCTCTCTGTGTGTGTATGTGTGTGTGTGTGTGTGTCTGTGTGTGTGTGTTTGTCTGTGTGTGTGTGTGTTTGTCTCTGTGTGTCTGTGTGTGTGTGTTTGTCTGTGTGTGTGTGTGTTTGTCTCTGTGTGTCTGTGTGTGTGTGTGTGTGTGTGTGTGTGTGTGTGTTTGTCTCTGTGTGTGTGTGTGTGTGTGTCAGGTCTGGACGTTGATGGTATCTACAGAGTCAGTGGAAACTTGGCTGTGATCCAGAAATTACGACATAAAGCTGATCATGGTAATAAATGTCAGTCTGTTGTTTCCCATGATGCATCGTGCTGACTTGTCTGAACATTAACCACTAGGAGGCGTCTTCATTTCTGATGATATGAGTTGTGTCTTTGTAAATAAATCACCAGTAATCAGTTATATTTCACTCATGTTTTTCCTTTGATTCATCCAAACTCCTCGTTGAAGATTATCCTGAAGTAGAAAGTTTTAGAGTGAGGAGTTGAATCCGTTTGTTCTCGTCTCTGCAGAGGAGCAGCTGGACCTGGATGACGGACTGTGGCAGGAGATCCACGTGATCACCGGAGCTCTGAAACTTTTCTTGAGAGAGCTTCCAGAGCCGCTGTTTCCCTTCAGCTGCTTCGACAAGTTCATCGCTGCCATCCGTCAGTACTGCATACACCACACATTATACACAATGCAAATGTGACACAAACCTTTAAACCACAGAAAATTGAGGCTATTTGTTAAAATCATTCACAGGGACACAAATTGTATTTTTCTTCCTCTGCACCGGACACACCTAGTGGCTGGCCAGAGGTATAACATTTTCCGGTTGTCCATCCATCCCTCTGAACATGATGTCTCTCAAAGGTCAACGACCTCATAGATAGAAACTGCTCTGATTGGTTGAGACAAATAAGCACAAGGAGGTGATTCTAGTTTTTATATTTAAGTCAATAATGACTTGGGTTTGACACGTGGAGAATTGTAGAGTGGGAAGAAGATACAGTAGATGGCAGGAATGCACCTTGACATTGGTTGCCATCTGCCAATAAACTGAACAATGGAGAAGAAGAAGAAGACTTCAACATCTGTCCGTTTGTAGCAAACATTTAATTGATAGTTTTGTCAACGGACAAACATTTGGTCTTGAAACGCACGGAACAAGTTCTGCAGGTTCTTGAAGATTTATGACTCCTCACATCTCCAGACACAAACTCAGTTCAGAAGAAATGTAATTACATTTCGAGAGGGGCAGCCCTGTTCCTCCAAGTACATATGCAGAGAGCAACAGTCAGGTGTAGGGAGTCTTCTCAGGTTAAGAGCCTGATCAAAAAACAATAACTACAAAACCAAAAATTAGAGGGGTGGAGCCTATAGAGCAGCAGGAGGCGGGACCTGATGTATAAATTGTTTACAGCTCGTCCACACCGGCGTCGGCCCTTATCACCAAAACACCAAAACATCTGGAATCTCCTCGTCTTTCAAAGTTGACGTCTTCTACGTGTACGGGTCATCCTCTTCATCCTGAGAAATTTGTGTCCTTCCAGTTTCACGTCTGTCACCTCAGAGACACGCCCACTCGCTCACTGGGAAGGTTCCAAATGTTTTCACACATGGACTCACTCTGACATTTTACACATGTTTTACATTTGTTCTCACATACAGAACCTGCAGAACATGTGAGGAACATTTCAGGAACATGTCAGTTCCTGTGTGAAAACATCTCATTGACAAAAAAGTGTTTTCAGCTTCGTTCACTGAGACCACATCATGAGTAACGATCATCTGGAGTTTGGCCTGCAGCACCTTACTTTACTTTACTTACTTGTTAGCTACAGCTGCTGAGTTGAACCTGTCGTCATGTGAACACAGTTCTGTGTTTGTTTCCATGCAGAAGTTGCAGACCACAATCTGAGAGTGTCCTACATGAAGGACCTGGTTCGATCGCTGCCTTTGCCAAATCATGACACCATGGAGCTGCTGTTCAAACACCTGCGCAAGTGAGTTCAGCCTGAAGCCGAACCAGGCAGAGAAGCAGGACTGGTTTCATTCTCATGTTTATAATAAATGTTTATCAAGCAGTTTCACGTCTGAGGCCTCACAGCACCTTCAGCTTTAAGTGTCTCAGTTTAATTTCACAAAAACTGTTAATCCAGGATCAGACGAGACACCATGTCACCCTGAAAAATGTCTGATCCAACAAATGTGGAATGTTTAGCACAAAGATGTATTCTTCTCTCTCGTGTTGTTTTAGACTCACATTAGCTGAAGAAATCATGTTTTTATTCAGTAAATCTCAAGTTTCTTTTTTTTATTCTCTCTTGAACTCATTTGTCCATGTTGCGTTTGGGTAATTTTTAAACAGATCCTTTTTGTATCTAACCAATGTTGATTTTAGTTTACTGATGACTGTCTTCATTTGTTCTATGTGTAGTTCACTAACTGCACAATTATTAGAGCCAGACATGAGAAACAAATGAGAGGAGGAAGATTTGTTTTATTAAGACTCAGCACCAGTGACACCCTTCCACCAGAGGCATCATGTTTTCAGTTTGTCCATCTCATTCTTATGAACATGATATCCCAAGAAAACCTTGAGGGAATTTCTTTAAATGTGGTCGAAATGTTCACTTGGACTCACAGATGAACTTCTTAGATTTCAGAGCTCAAAGGTCACAGTGACCATAATGAGTGTAAATGAAATATATGTGACTGAAACTGCTCTGATCAGTGAAGACAAACGATCATAAAGTGATAAATTGACTATTTTCACAGTGGTTTTGATTGAACAGATGTTTTACATGGTTGAAATATGGACGGTTTTCTAACACTTGTTCACGTCATCAATTTAAAATCTGTGAATCGTCAGTCCACTAACATTGTTCCACAATAACACTAAGGGTGTGATGTCATGGGCGTGATGTGATGATCTCAGAACTTACACTGAACCTCTCTCTCCAGGGTGACCGAGCACAAAGACTGCAACAGGATGTCGGTTCAAAGTGTTGCCATTGTGTTTGGACCCACGTTGCTCCGCCCTCAGACTGAGTCGCCCAACATGACGATCCACATGGTTTTCCAGAGCCAGATTGTGGAGCTCATGCTCAATGAGTTCCAGTTCATCTTCTCCCAGACGTAGGAGGATCCTCCTGTTGAATTTCCAAGAACCATTAGATAACCTCTTGGGGGCGCCAGAGCACATTGAGAAATGCCAATAATCTTCTGAAGTGACAGAGAAGCTCCTTTTACTTTGTGCCTCAACACCTCCTGTCACATGGTGCCTTTCTAAGCAAAGTCAGACTCTTCTAGAAAACTCTGTGTACATAAACATCATCATCTTGCTCTATCAAGATCATGCTGCCACATTCTGACCCTCTCAAAGCTCTGTGACTTACATAATACAGGTACAACCTGATAAGACCCTGCATCAGTTTGGAACCAGCTTTGCTTCTCGTTCAAAGACCAAACGGCTAATTAAAAACTACAAATATCTCACTTTAAAACAAAAGATCCACATTTTTCTAGAACTTTGTAGAACTTGTAGAACACCCTCTCCTCTTTTTTTACAGAACCTGAAACATGGGACATGTTGCTTAACCACTGCACAGTAACAATTTCAGAGGAAACATCTAGAACCTTGTATTGTTGTGAAACCTTCATGAGAAGCGACAGATCAAACTGAACCATGGTTCTGTTCGTTTGCAGAGTGAAAACACTTTTTGGGATAATTTTGACTTTTGGACCAATCACAGGAAGTAGAGACAGCATTAAACAATAGAAGAAGAAAAAGATTAAGAAGCAGCTACAGTCTTCACCTCCGACAATATAATGTTTGAACCACAAGGACGTTTATTTGGTGGAGTACTGTAATACTGTAGTACTGTGGTTCAGTGGACTACTGTAGTACTGCGGCACTGTAGTACTATAGAGTACTGTGCCGGAAGGTGCTGATGCTGCTAGTAATACCATCACAATGCTACCATGGCAACTTAATGAAGCTTTATTCATTTTCTCCATTCAAACAGAAAGACTACTGCCCCCCCCACCTGACAACACACTCACGTCAGACTCGTCTTCAAACCAATCAGAGTCAAGTATAGGGAGATGACGCCCACGTAGGTGATGACGACAGGATGTGCATATGTCAGACAAAATTCTTTAGTCCCTAAATGAATGTGAAACTAAAACTAACAGATCAAATGAAACTATGAACAAATATGAAGCTTCAGAACTTGAGACACAAACTCTCATCCTCTGCCTTTAAAAAGTTCTGTTTACATGAACTTGGATGAACCCTGGACAGAGATTTGAAGAAAAAACTGTCAAACTGTCTCCTGGTTGTGTTTTGTCTCCATTGATTGAAATGTCTCATGAGCTTTAAACAAAGAAACATCTCTCTCAGATAAAGACCTGAATTTTCTCTCATTGTGAACATGAACAGGTGTTTTCATGTGTGATGCTATGTATCCATGGATACCATCAAACAGTTTCCCCCGGGAACATCTCATCAGCTGGACGTCAGAAGTCTTGTTTCTTCTCCATCTTTATTTTTAATCTGACATCTGATTTTTGGAAAATGTCATCACTGACAGGAGGTGGACTCTGGTCTGCCAGTTGCAATGACAATAGTTCAAAGTTAAACATTTTCCACAGTTTTGAAATGACATCCTGTGCATGATGAGTTTGATTTCAATTATTGTGATGATGAATTCATGAGGTGAAATAATCCAGAAGAATTTGTTTCCAGTTTATAATGTTCAGAAGAAAAGTGATTCTCATCTCCTAAGATGTTATTTCAGATGGAATAATTAACATATTATAAGACAACAAAAATTGAAATCATAAAAGTTCATCTTGTGCTGTCACCATGATTATAATGAAGTCTGGAACAATAATGAAATTACCAAAGCCCATGATGAGTATTTTTCCTTCACCTCACACTGTGACAAACATTACATTGATTCATTCTTAAGAATCTTCTATCCAAAGTGAAAAATCGGTTCTTTCAGTCAAAATATGGACAATATATGGAGTCTCAGTGAAATAACAACTCACGAGTTCTGGTAAAATAAATTAATATTTTTTACATAAAATTTTCATTGTTTTAAACACTGGATAAAAAATGTTACTCTAGATGTGACAGTGTGGTTTTTTTGAGAGTCCTCACATGACGAGATATTATGTTATCACGGTTTAACCTGAAAATGTACAAACTGCTTCCTGTCTTTGTGCTAAGCTAGGCTAAATGTACCCTGGATTTATCTGGACAAGACTGACACTGAAAAAAGTGACATCCATCGTCTCACCAGTGTGTTAAAGTGTTTCTGTAAATCTAAATGAGGGCTTTTGGAAAGTTCTGAGGACCCAGGTTGTTTCCATGAGGGAATATACACAGAGCCACCGGGTTCTAATGAAACATTTAAGGATGAATGTGCTGTGACGACACATCTGCATAATGCTGTATGATAGTGTTGAGTTAATATGTATTAAAGATGCAGAACAAATGTTTGATTACGTCTGATGTAAATATTCATTCATCTCAATATTCAACTGCTGAAGATTAATTCATGTTCAATCTCCTTCTGTGTGGAAACTCTGTATAGAATAAAGTAGAATAGAATAGAACTTTATCAAATAATATAGAATAGCCTAGAATAGAATTGAATAGACACGTATAGAATAGAACTTTATCGAACAATATAGAATAGCATAGAATAGAATTGAATAGACACGTATAGAATAGAACTTTATCGAACAATATAGAATAGTATAGAATAGAATTGAATAGACACATATAGAATAGAATAATATAGAATAGGATTGAATAGAATATAACTGTATAGAATAGAGTTGTATAGTACAGTAATGACATCAAATAGAAAATAATTTTATTGAATAGAATTATATTGAATAGAAGGAATGATGTTGCAGATCTCAAACAAAGGGTTCCATGTTGTTGTAGCACAGTCCGGGCAGCAGGTGGTGGTGTCAGCTGATGCCGTTCATCCTCCGTCCATCGGCGGCAGCACCGAGCGCAGGCCTGCCCTGCTGCCCGTTGTCATAGAGATGGTTTGTTATTTCTGACGCCCGAAGAGAGAAAACACATAAAGGGCGCGAGCAACTAAAGAAACCAGGTGAGACTCCTTTCTTACCACTAAGGATCAAAGGTTCAAAGGCTTTATTGTCATATGCAGAAATAAAGAAGTTATCAAAGCAATGAAATGATAAAATGCTTGGTGCTGTCAACTCGAATAAGAAAGCTAGAAACTACATATATATATATTTTAGATAGATAGATATTTCAACATAAATAAAAGGTATAGGAGATAAATAACAGCTATGGTAGATAAGGTGATTTAGGTGTGCTAAAAGTCAGTATCAGTGCATAATTATTACAGTTTGGGCAAAAACTCAACAAGGTGCATAATGTTCACTGTGTGCAAATTGTTCAATGTGCAAAAAGTTGCATTAAGTCCTGTTGGTTATGTGTGGAGGGTGGGAGGGGGAGGGGCATGGGCAGTGGCTTGGAGATGTCAGTCAGTCTTGTGGGTAGAATCTGTCCTCGAGCCTTGAGGTCCTGCAGTTCACACTCCGATACTGCAGAAGGAGTCCTGGTGGCAACTTGAATTTCCTGAGCCTCCTCAGGAAGTACAGCCTCCGCTAACCCTAACCCTCTGCACTCTGGTTGAATGTGAAATCCCAGTGCACTTGTATTTTGTATTTGGTATTTGGTCTAGTATCGTATCCCCTACAAATTCAGGGACAGACCTCTCCTCCTTTTCTTCTGGTACTGCATAAATAATGAGATTATTTCTACAATTATTCCTTATTATGCTTGCATCTTTCATCTTGAAGCAGGCTGATTCCAGGTCTGCTCTCCAGGATTGTGCATCTGTTCCTCACATTTTGGCCCTGCAGCTCTTGCTAAACTTTGTTTTTAAACCTACAAGATCTTCTTATATAGTTTTCTTTTCTTATAGCAATGTGTTTAGTTTAGCCTTGTTAACTTCTCCAGTTGTGGTTTGCTTGTCGACAACATTTTTCTTGTGTTTAGCGATCTCGGGCCCATCCCAGTTTTGTTTTATTCATTTTCTTGTCAATCTCCTTTGCGGCCTCTCTCCATTCATACTTACGTTAGATTAAGTTGGATGTTATTTTAATATTTATAGGAGGTACTTTCCAAACTGACTTTGAGGAGCTCACCACTACTCGTCCATCTTGTTATAATGCCACCCAGAACTCCTAAGAAGTTTCCTCTGCTTTCTACTTTATTTCTAAAACAGCACGTGTCTGTAATGTTGTCCAGAAACAAAAACAGAACCTGTCCGATTCAGGTCGGGCTTGGTTAGTTTTCTTTTGGGCTCGGAACCGAACCGCCCAAGCAATGCTCAAATATGTGTGTGTGTGTATGTATGGATGGATGTCCTCTTCTTTGTTCAAATTATTGTCGGGTGGCAACAGACATCAAGCTGCATTACCGCCATTTACTGTGTTCTTCTTCTTCTGTCATCTGTATGTATATACAGATGACAGAATTTATGCACCTTACATGTGAAACTGTCCCATTAAATGCAAACAGGTTTATCTAAAGCTGTTTTCCTGTGTGACATCATCAGATGATGGCCATGTCAGAGCGTGATGTCATCGACTTCTCTGCACTGGAGCAAGAGCTGCAAGCGGTGGTGGAGTCTGAGCGGAGATACCAACGAGAGAACGAAGCTAAACTGAGGGCCGTCAGCCAGAGAGTTGCCTCCTACCAGGAGTTCAGGTAAATGCAGGGGCTGGGAAACTACTGCACCTTTTTAAAGTACTCCTGGAATATTCTGATTAATTGGACCCCAATCCTGGATCATCTTTAGAAAACTCAGATTTAAATATTATCCTAGAAATTCCCTTAAAAGAATAGTTCACAGACAAATTTAAATTTCACCACTATGTCATATTCAACTTAAAATGGTGTGAGTTTCGAGTTTTGGTGAACTATCCCTTTAAGGATCTTTGAAATGTCATGAAGTTAAGGTCATTACGATAACTTCCAGGGTGTGTTACAAGTTTCCTGGTGCTCCTTCAGAAAATTCTTCAGGTCCTTGAGTTCTGGAGGTATTTTGCAAGGGTCCTTGGGTACTTGTTGAAATGTCTTTGATGCAGTCCCAGGATGTTTGAAACCCTGTTTTTGTTTCTGTCAGAGACCTGGTACTGACCTGTCACCTGAAACCTCTGGAGAAGAAAGACAAACACGGAGCTCCACGGAAACAGCCCTGGAACCCTGTTGCCCCGAGCAACAACTGATGTCGCCATAGAAATGAGGAACACATAAACCAGCTTGAATTTTTCTTTTTTACCGTATCCTTGTTTTTTTTAGTTGTTTCCATGGTGCAGGTGCAGATGGTTCATTGTTGCAATTCAACCCTCAGCATTTGTGGAGATACTAAGTTTTCATTGAACAGGAAGTGCTGTGAGACTTGAGATGACGTCACACATAAAAAGTGGAACACGTGTGAAATGGAAATGTGACTTGAATAAAAATATAAAACCAGTGAGACATTTGTTTAAATCCACTGAAGAATCTCAAACAAGGAGGAACCTGCTGTGACTGTTTTTTCAAAAATAAAAGTTCATGTTTTGGAGAGGCAGTTTTTTACTTGACAACAGTCACATCAACACGATGCTAAATATAATATTGGTGTAGAATAAAACCAGACTTACTCCACATTATTCACAACTTGTATGAATTTCATGCACCCACACACACTTTCTCTTTCCGTTCCGGTCAGTAAGAGCTTGTACCAGCTTGTTCTGTTTTACCCGTTGTCGGGTTGGGAGTTTGTCTGTTTTGTTTGCACATGATTATTGTGTTCATCACACACTGTGTGAAGGTAGGTGGATGTATCCTTCAGATGTTGAAGTGCTCTGCACAACCAGAGCGTCATCACTGTTGTTTTCACTGTTGATTGATGGTTGCCAGGGCCCCTGGTTTTATCATAAGTAGCATAATTGGCATGTTTTATTTACTGTTGAATTCTTGCTTGTGTGTTTATCTTATTTGACCCTCCAGATTGTTGAGTGGGAGACACATTGTGTTTTACCCATAAGTTTTACCTGGCTGCAACTCAGCACCACCTTTCGGGGTTGGCCCAGCAGGCAGATGCCTCCACACCCTGACGCTGTGTCCCAGCTCTGGCTGTGGCTTTTCTAGACAGGTTGAGGTTTATGATGAGGAAGATGACTTTAATGCTCACTTCCATGTGCCGACTATCCTGAGTCCAGGGATTTTCTGTTGAGACCCTGGAGGAGCTGCCGAGTTTCCTTCCCCACCCTGTCCACCGCACACAGTACATCCATCAGCCTGTGCAGACAAGACCTGTGCTTTGGGGTGTATGGTGGGGCATGGTAGTCTGAGTGGTGCAGAGCTCCTCCTGGAGGGTGTCCAGCATTTTCATCTCTCTGCACCTTACAATATTTGCTCTACTTTTTTATTTTATATATTCTATTTCATTTTTTATATTCTATTTTTATTCTTAACCCTTTTTCCTTGTGTAATTTCTGAGCATGGCTAAAGGGGAGCCTGGGACTCAAGCATTTCATTGCCAGCAACAGCTAAATGTAATTGTTGTGCATATGACAATGATAAACCCTTGAATCTTTAATCTTATTATTAGTAGTTTTTTATGCATTCTGGTAAATACTTCGTTCTTCTAAACTCTTAATTTGTCGAATGCGCAACAGGAAGTGGTTTGTGCTGAGCATGTTCTGTGAGGTGGAACCACAGGGAGGAGGTCTCACTCGGAGCTGTATGAAGGAGATCGTCAAACTCTGTGTGGGAGTCCAACAGCACATGTTTGAAGTTTGAAGTTTGGGTCAGAGTAAGACTTCTGTCGTTTCGTGTTGGTCTTTGAAACCGTCGCAGTGGAGTTGTTGAGAGGAGTGAATCATCTTTGTGAGTAGAGACGATCTTTGTCTGCAGGTTGAAAAGTTTGAGCAGAGTCAGAATCAGTCAGAGGATCAACTGGTGAGTGTGTGTGTGCGTGCGTGTGTCAGTTTCCGTGTGTCAGTTTCCGCGTGTCTGTGTGCGTGCGTGCGTGTGTCAGTTTCCGTGTGTCCGTGTGTGTGCGTCCGTGTGTCAGTTTCCGCGTGTCTGTGTGTGTGCGTGCGTGTGTCAGTTTCCGTGTGTCCGTGTCTCAGTTTCTGAGTGTGTGTGTGTGTGTGTGTGTGTGTGTGTGTGCGCGTGCGTGTGTCAGTTTCCGTTTGTGTGTGTGTCAGTTTCCGTGTGTATGTGCGTACGTACGTGCGTGTGTATGTCAGAAACCTCAGACTGACCAATGATTGACAGGGGGAGGAGTCTGATGACAATCAATAAGTGGTATTGATTGTTGATTGTTTATGGTTGATTGTTGATTGTTTATGGTTGATTGTTGATTGTTTATTCCAGCGGTGGAACCTCAGAGAACATGAAGGATCAGAAGTTTAACGAAGACGTGATGAAGATTCTGGATGAAGCTCCGAACGCCAGGAAAGCTTTGATGGACAATTATGACAATCTCCTGCAAGTGGCTCAATACTGTCACGACAACTACCTACAGGTCAGTGCTGCTTATCTCTACTGCTAATGCTAATGCTACCAGCACTGCTTAGTTTCCCTTTGTGTCCAGTCTTTGTTCGAGCTAGGCTAACCCCTCTGGTCTCCATGTTTATTTGTCAGTCGGGTGACAGCAGCATGGTGGCGCTGGAGGAAACTAAAACCTTCACCACCCAATCACTTGCCAACATTGCCTACCAGATCAGCTCACTGGCCTGTAGCGTCATGAGTCTGTTCGATGCTCAGACCAATCAGCTCCGTCACATGGAGTCATCCATCAACCACATTGGTCAGGTTAGCCCCGCCCTCTCCCTGCTTGTTTTGTGTTACCATGATGAGATTCATACAAAACGGTCGTTAACACAGTTTAACATAGATGTCATGAATTCTACATCATTACAGGGTTACTATAAAATAAATAAAGGAGTAACTCAGGAGAACTACTAATTATAGGATTATTATAGGATTATTATAGTATTACAGGATTACTATAGGATTATTACAGGATTATTACAGGATTATTATAGTATTATTATAGTATTACAGGATTATTATAGTATTATTATAGTATTACAGGATTATTATAGTATTACAGGATTATTATAGTATTACAGGATTATTACAGGATTATTATAGTATTATTATAGTATTATTATAGTATTACAGGATTATTACAGGATTATTATAGTATTATTATAGTATTACAGGACTACTATAGGATTATTACAGGATTATTACAGGATTAATACAGGATTATTATAGTATTATTATAGTATTACAGGGTTATTACAGGATTATTACAGGATTATTATAGTATTATTATAGTATTACAGGGTTATTACAGGATTATTACAGGATTATTATAGTATTATTATAGTATTACAGGATTATTATAGTATTATTATAGTATTAGAGGATTATTATAGTATTACAGGGTTATTACAGGATTATTACAGGATTATTATAGTATTATTATAGTATTACAGGATTATTACAGGATTATTATAGTATTATTATAGTATTATTATAGTATTACAGGATTATTATAGTATTATTATAGTATTAGAGGATTATTATAGTATTATTATAGTATTACAGGATTATTACAGGATTATTATAGTATTATTATAGTATTACAGGATTATTACAGGATTATTATAGTATTATTATAGTATTATTATAGTATTACAGGATTATTATAGTATTGCAGGATTATTACAGGATTATTATAGTATTATTATAGTATTACAGGATTATTATAGTTTTATTATAGTGTTACAGGATTATTATAAGATTGTGTGTGTCTGTGTGTGTGTCACTGTTTTCTTTCATCTTAATGTTCACTTATTGTCATTCATCCATTCATTCAAATCACTCAATGTTTGTATTTGAACCTGTTGTGTTTTTACTTTAATAATTTATTACATCATGTCAAATCAACAGTCAATAAATTGAAGGTGCAGAGTTTTAATTCTGTTTCCATAATCAAACCATTCAGTTCAAACTTGATGTTTAAGTAAAATTGTATTTAAAGAAATGTGTTTTTACATCATAAACTGTCTCAGACTGTCGAGATCTACAAAGAGAAAGTTTCCAGGAGGGAAGTCGGCCTTTACACGGCGGTGAGACGAGTCCCACGCAGCCACAAGATCCTCCCCCCTCAACCTATACAGCCCCGCCCACTATACAGCCGCCAACCAATCAACTACCAGCAGCTAGACGGCCTGGGCCACAGCATGAAGGTACCACACACACACTCACACACACACACACACACACACACACACACACACAGAAAGACTCACACACGTTGTACTTCTATCTTAGTGAGGACACTCATTGGCATAATGCATTCCCTAGTCCCTTACTCTAACCATAACCATCCAAACTAAATGTATAACCTTAACCTAAACCTAAATTAACCCTTAAACCAAGTCTTAACCCCAAACAGTCCATTAAAGGTGGGTCAGAAAGTGAGGACCGGCCCAAATGTCCTTACTCCATAGATTGTAGGCTCAAATTGGTCCCACAAAGATAGCTGTACAAGACCACAGACACACAAACAACCTTCACACAGGTTCGTTTTTATTTACAAATATGAGGAAAGTTTCTGTCAAAAGTTTAGAATCTGAATTTAGAATGACACAAAAACTGTTTTGTTCTGAGTCAGAACAGGAAGTTAACAGGAAGTGTCAGAGCTGCAGTAAACCACAGAAGAAGTTCAACTTCCTCATTCAAATTTTCTACATCTTCTGTATTTATAAACTACTGGACTGTACCAAAGTAAACTACTGAACTGTACCAAAGTAAACTACTGGACTGTACCAAAGTAAACTACTGGACTGTACCAAAGTAAACTACTGAACTGTACCAAAGTAAACTACTGGACTGTACCAAAGTAAACTACTGGACTGTACCAAAGTAAACTACTGAACTGTACCAAAGTAAACTACTGGACTGTACCAAAGTAAACTACTGGACTGTACCAAAGTAAACTACTGAACTGTACCAAAGTAAACTACTGGACTGTTCTGTAAAGTGCATTGAGTGTCATCAAGACTAGAAGAAGCAATTTACCATGAGGGTACAAACCCAGAACAACAAGAATCAAGTCAGTACAATTTGCTTTAAAAAAGCCAAACTACAAAGTGCTACATGTATGTCCAAGTAAACTTCACCAAGGTGTAGTCTGAAGACATGTGTCTTTACTCTGTGGTGGAAGACGTGGAGACTTTCTGTCCTGGTGTCAATGTGGAGCTCGTTCCAACATTCAGGAGCCAGGACAGCAAACAGTCTGTTTCTGTTGAGTGTTAGCGCTCAGTGAGGGAGCAGCTGATTGGTCGATGCAGAGCGGAGTGGACGGGCTGGGGTGTAAGGTTTGACCAAATCCTCGATGTGGACTGAAC
The DNA here is from genome assembly GCF_024713975.1 of Paralichthys olivaceus. Lineage (NCBI taxonomy): Eukaryota > Metazoa > Chordata > Actinopteri > Pleuronectiformes > Paralichthyidae > Paralichthys > Paralichthys olivaceus. Next base: position 101,326 of record NC_091097.1, on the reverse strand, counting down.
CTGATCCGTTCACAGCACAGTACAAGTACTAGTGTTGTGAAACGGATGCAGCCGCTGGTCACCAGTGAAGAGCGGAGGAGTGTGAGTAAACTTAGGTTGAAGACCAGTCGAGCTGCTGCATTCTGGATGAGCTGCAGCGGTCGGATAGCACTAGCGGGTAGACCAGGTTCCTAGCAGTCTGAGTGGGGGGGCTACCACAGAGTTGTCAAAGGTAATAGTCAGGTCATGGGTGGGAGAGACTTTCCCTGGAAGGAAAATTAGTTTGGTCTTGTCAAGGTTAATTTTCAGGTGGTGTGCAGACGTCCACTGAGAGACGTCAGTCAGACAGCGCAGAGATTCGTGCTGCTACCTGTGTTTCAGATTAGGGAAAAGAGAGGATTAGTTGGGTGTCATCTACGAAAGCTGTGGTAGGAAAAGCCATGTGAGTGAATGACAGACCCCCCCCCCCCCCCCCCCACCATACATAAAATAAATACTTGGATGAGCCCTGGCCTCGCCTCTTCTACCTTCCACCAAAAATACACAAGCTTCCCAAGATGTGGATGGCCCCCCCATCCCTGTGGTTCAGAATCATACAGGACAGGGACCAACAAATAATGAGCAAATTATACAGTTCAATTCAACAATAACCTCTATCTCCAGCTGTGTGGATGTGCAATGGGCCAGAAGTACTCACCATTGTATGCTGACATTTACCTAGGAGGAAACTGTATTGCAAACATCCATAGGATCACACAGGTCTTCCTCCAGCGACCATAAAAGATCCACTTAAGTTTTCTTCAAGATGCAAGGCCAGCCACAAACTATACATGGGGAGACAAGGAAGGAAGTAAATTTAATAATTAAACAACATATCTTCAAAATGAACAGTGGTGATGCTACAAGTGTTTTATATGCACATTTTGAACTCTGGACCACGGCTCAACGACAGGCAGCGGAAAAGATCCATTTATTAAAAACTATAGATCCATCCATATTAAATAAAAAATATTAAAAATGGATCCATTCTAGTTTTTATAAATATGTATATATACAACAAATTAATACTTGAAATATCTGGCAACAAAGGATTATCGGATGAATGGAACCCACAGATCTATCTAACAGCAGTCCCAGTATATTTGTTTTAATACGATTAGCACTTTCATAAATAACAATTTTGTAAATTACTTATCCTTGTTGTTTATTTATTTTTAATATTTAAAGATTAGAATTTATCAATGCTCATATTTTATTTCATGCTATTGAATAGTAAGTATTAGGTACTGACGCTCCGGCTGCCTTCCCAGTACCGGTTGTTCTTTTAACCCTCTTAACAGCCTCAATAAGGAACATTGTAAGTGTATTAATGTATTCTGAATTTCCCAGTGTGTATCAATAAAGTTTTATCTTATCATGCATTCAGTCTAACTCTAACCTCAAACAGCCCTTTGAAAAAGTGAGGAGCGGTCAAAATGTCCTCTCAAAGTCAAGATGTCCTCACAATGATGGTATTGAACCAAAACTGTCCCTCATTACTATAGAAAGACACAAACACACACAGTCTTTGTTGAGCGTGGGAAACTGTCTGAGACAGAGGATCCATTCATGCTTCTCCCCCCAGGTCTCTGGGAAACAGTCGGACAGAACAGGAACGATCCATAAACATGGCGCCTCCATCAGGTTTGACCCTGTCATCACGTCTACACAATTAGTTCTGTCACATCACAGTCTGTAACAGGAAGTGTGTGTGTGTGTGTGTGTGTGTGTGTGTGTGTGTGTGTGTGTGTGTGTGTGTGTGTGTGTGTGTGTGTGTGTGTGTGTGTGTGTGTGTGTGTGTGTGTGTGTGTCAGGTCTAACAAACCTCCAGAGCCAGTGCAGTGCCCAGTGGCGCCCCCTGTCATCAGGTAACACCCTTCATAGTTACTGTCTTTATGTTGTATGTGATGAGTTGAGAACACGCTGGTTCACATGTTAACAACACGTGTCAGACCCATGGCTGGAGCGTAGTGTCTTCAGGTCCGTCAGTAAATGTGTTGAGGGATGCAAAGGTTGTTTGTGGGTCAGACGCTGTCGTTACCATCGCTGCTTTGACAGTTTCAGATTGTTGACTTGACTTGTGTTTGTCATGCTAACTAGTCCTTGTAGCATCTCAGCTACTGTTGTGCATAGACTAGTTTTCAGTTTCCATGGCAACAAACCAGACAGAATCCTGATTTAACATTGATTGATCTGTGTTTCCATTGATTTATTGATTCTTTTCTTTCAGCTCCAGTTTTGGGAAACCTGTAGCTCCGCCCACCATTCCCACCACCTGGCATGCTTCACCTGAGGGTGACATCATCACAACACTGCTGGATGAGGCCCCGCCCCCTCCTCCTCCTGCAACAAATGAGGTGTTGTCTCACGATGTCCTGCCCCCACCGCCCCCTACCCCTGATTCATCAGGGGATATGGTGTCCCCGTCCCCTCTACCTTCTTTGCCTCCTTCTCATTCAGAGGCTCTGACCAATCACAGCAGTCCGCCGCCTCTAACCCTTGAGACAGGTGAGACGAACCAAAACACGCCAGTCAACTAGATCAACAGAACCAATCATCAGTCTAACCCTGAGTGACATCACAATGACATCACCTCTTGTCTGTCTCGTCAGTGGTGGAGGAGAACAGCTTCCCCCCTCCCTCCCCTCCCCCTCTTTCTGACGATGCCAGCTTCATTCTGCTTCCAAATGATGTCTCAGAGCTTCCAACCCCGCCCCCTCCACCAGTACATAGCCAGGAAGTAGACGGTACCTGTCTGTCTGTATCTGTTTACCTGTGTGTGTCTGTACCTGTCTGTATCTGTTTACCTGTGTGTGTCTGTCTGTGTGTATCTGTCTGTATCTATGTGTACCAGTGTCTGTCTGTACCGGTGTGTCTGTCTGTACCTGTCTGTACCTGTCTGTCTGTGTCTTTCAGTCCCTGTGTGTCTGTACCTGTGTGTCTGTCTGTACCTGTCTGTCTGTGTCTGTGTGTGTCTGTACCTGTCTGTCCAGTACAGGATTCATTACATACGTTTCAATTTGTGCTTCTTCCTCTCGGTTTCTTCTTCTGGGGTGTTTTTCTGCAGTGACCCTCCCGTCCAGGAGGAGTCGCAGACGCTTGCCCCCCGCGACTCGCTCTCTCTCTCTTCGGGTCCGCTCAGGCCCTGCCTCCCGCTGCCACTACACACGCTCTCTCTTCCTGCCTGCTGTCCAATCATGTAAGCTGACAGAGGACACCTCTGCTGTCTGACTGAATAGACAGATCATCAATAATTTACTGATCTGTTCAGTTGTTCCCCTAAGAAACAGAGAGGAGACCCTGACGTTTTTGAGGGTATCCTGGAGTCCCTGGTGATGTCCTGAAATCCTTTAGGATGTCCTGGGGTCCTTCAGTTGGTTGTCCCAGTTAGGTTTAAAAGTCCTTTTGGAAGGTGTCTTTTTGAAGGTAATTGAGTAAAGGTCAGTGAGGTCATTGATGAAGTTCGAAGAGTCCTTGACAATGCTATGGATATTCCTGACTCCTCTGGAGTCATTGAATAAATGTCAGGGTCCTTGCAGAGGTTCTTTGAGTACATGGGAAAGTTCACTGGGTCTTTGAATATTTACCAGAAGTATGAGGTGAGTCAAGCTTAAGATGCTTGAAGGTTTGAGGGCTCAATAAGGAATTTTTGGAGTTCTTGAGAAAAGATGCAGGAGATTTTAGTCTTGGTAGGTATTTCCAGGAAAGGTTCTATGAGGATGTTTGAGAAGTCCTGAAGCAGTTTCCAGGAGCCCTGAAAGAAGTTCTAAGGTCATTCAGGATTGTTTTCAGGTCCTTGAGTTCAGTTTTAAGGTTGTCCTGAAGATGCCAACAGTGATGTTTGAGGAAACTCTTGGAACATTGAGCAGGTCCTTAAGGGGTTTTTAACATCAGTGAGAAGTTCAGAACTATATTGACAGTGTAATGCGCAAAGATTGTTTCTGCCAACAGATGATAACTCCTTTCATTAATCATAGCACTGACTCAGCTTCTCGCTCTCTGTCCGTCAGTGATGATCCCCCCTCCTCCCCCATACCCTCCCCCCTGTGCTCCTCCCACCTCCTCCTCCTCCCCCACTCTGCTGCGCCACCCCTTTTCAGCTTCCTCATCTCGGCTCTGCTTACCTGCGCGTCTCCAACACCTGGGTAAGAAAACAAATACTGTGCTATCCATTCTCATCTAGAGGTAATGCTCCTAGTGGTGGTTCTTTGCACTACACACACCTGTACAAGTAAACGACCCGCTCTGTTGTCAAAGCCCTGCATCCTCAAAAACAGACCGTTCAGAGCTGTCACTCACAGATCCTGCATACTGTTCTTTCAGATCTGGAGATCCCTGCCCCGCCCCCTCCTCTCCTATTGGATGATGAGAGTGTCATCGATGACCTCATGCCACCTCTTCCTCCACCAGTGGATTTTGACTCTAACGCCCCCCCACATTACCTGGAAAAAGGTACTACATTACATTTCATTTAGCTGGATTACAATACATCAACCACGAGGGAACAAACCCAGTAGTAGTAGTAGTACTACATAGTAATTGCAGAAGCAACAGTAGACGAAGTAATAGCAGCAGTAGTAGTAGCAGTAGTAGTACTACTACTGCTACTACTGCTGCTATTACTTCTTCTACTGTTGCTTCTGCAATGTACTTTAATACTCTCATATATACTATACTTTAATACTACTGTTGCAGAAGCAACAGTAGATGAAGTAATAGCAGCAGTAGTAGAAGCAGTAGTAGTAGTACTACTACTACTGCTACTACTGCTACTACTGCTGCTATTACTTCTTCTACTGTTGCCTCTGCAATGTACTTTAATACTCTCATATATACTATACTTTAATACTACTGTTGCAGAAGCAACAGTAGACGAAGTAATAGCAGGAGCAGTAGTAGTAGCAGTAGTAGTAGCAGTACTACTACTGCTACTACTGCTACTACTGCTGCTATTACTTCGTCTACTGTTGCTTCTGCAATTACTATGTTACACTTCTGCCACTGAAACTGCTGCTGCTACTACTAAAACTACTTCTACTATGAATGCTGCTGCTACTGGTAGTGATACTACCTGTGCCAGTGCTACTACTAAAGCTACTGCCACTACTACTAGTACTACTACTGTTTCTGCTTCTACTACTGCAACTACAGCTACTGTTACTATTGCTACTTCTGTTACTAGTAAACATCACACATAGACAGTCAGATAGTACAGTATTTGTAGTATAGACACCTATACTAGATATAAGGACCTTGTTATCGCCATGATGATGACAGTCTTAATGTAGAGCTCCACCTGGGGGCTGTTGTCAATTCTGCAGGGTATTTGTATGCCTCCTCTAAATGCAGTTCCCTGTGTGTTCAGTGGTAGTGCTGTACAGCTATAATGCTACGAAACCCGATGACCTGCACCTCACCGAGGGTAACATCATCTACCTGACACATCGCCATGGCGATGGTTGGTGTGAGGGATACCTCAACGGAAACAAAGGCTTCTTTCCAGAGAGCTACGTCCAATCACATAGGTAGATTGAAGTTCCGCCTCCTCTCAGTTGTCACGGAGACAAATCAGTGTTACGACATCATGTTAATTGTGTTTAAGTAAAAATATTAATACATAACGTGCACATTCAACAATATATTTCAACGTTTTTCTGACGATTAGTGAAAGAGTGAAGGTGAATGATATTTTATAAGATTAAAGAATGTTCCATCTTTTAATCACACTAACTCGTAAAATCATGAAATGAAAATGAACTGATCCTGTAAGATGAATAAAGTCATATAATCAGTTTTAGTCTTTTTTATTTGATTGAAAAGAAGTTTCAGTACAAAAATGTTTTAACATGAAATATTTCTGTGCACCTCTGATGCTGTGCTGCCACCTGCAGGTTATCTTTATACACAGTCACTGGTCAATAAACAACATAATTGAATTATTAAATAACTAATATGAAGATCATATTAATAAATAAATATCATGATAATTTGATTATTAAATAACATGATGATCTGGTAAATAAATAAATAAATAACATTACAATCTGATCAATAAATAACATGAAAATCTGATAAATAAATAAATAACATGAAAATCTGATAAATAAATAAATAACATGACAATCTGATGAATAAATAACAGCATGATAATCTGACAGAAAACACCCTCAGTATTGTCTGAGTGTCTAGCGCCTCCTGCTGGCAGCAGAATTTAAGATGGATGTGACGAGAAGCTGCAACTGATGAAGATGAAGTTCTGTTTCTTTCCTGATGAGTTCCCATGACGCAATACTACCACCCTGTACACAAAGTACTACAATTAGTACTACAGTCAGTAACAGTACCCTGTATACACAGAACTACAAACAGTCGTTCACTCAGTAAACACAGTACTGTACACAGAACTTCACAGTAAAAGTACTCACAGTGCGGTCCAGAGTCCTTCTAAGCCTCGTGTAGTATCTCGTCAGTCGTCTGTTTAATTGTTTGCTAGTCGGCACCTGAATAACAAAAAGATGGGAAAGTACTTTATTCTGAGTGTGTTAAGTATTTTACCATGAGTAGTTAAAATACTTGACTGTGAGTATTAAAGTATAGTATATATGAGAGTATTAAAGTAGATTGATTTATTACTTATTTACTCACACATGTGTTCAGTTCCTCTTTCAGTCGGTGGAGGTTGACCTGGAAGTGATGAGTCACTTTCGTATCCCAGGTAGGGGAAGAGAGGTTGTCATGGCGATAGAGGTCAGAGATCCCCAACAAACTGTTCTTGATGAAAATCAACTGAGACTCTACCTGGAGAGAGAGAGAGAGAAAGCACTGCTTTTTTCTGATTGGCTGGGACCGAGACGAGATCATCAACTAATTTTGTTTTTGATTGATGGATGGATTCATTGATTGATTGATGGATGAATGGACTGATTGATGGATGCATGGATTACCTTGCGGTGTCGTACTTGTGTGTAAAGTTTGAATGGAAAGGAAACTGGACTCTCGTCTTCAGTCAGCTGACCTCCCTGAAAAATAACATTATGACATCAAATTTACATACATTTATATATGTGTATATTTATATTTGTTTTTGATATAAATTCATATATGTAAAACATTATGTATATTACTTTTCTATCTATTTAAATATACACCCTTTTTATTGAATATATATATATACTTTTGTGTGTGTTATTATTCTAATATATATTCATCTGTGTACCTATATGCTCTGTTAATATAAATATATCCACTTAATATATACAGATGTTACCATTGAGACAACAGGACCTTTAAAGGACCAGTTCAGAATTTAGATTCTTCCTTTTCGACCTGAAACGTCCTGTCAGCTGCTCCTGAATGCACCATCACATACTTTTAATACTTTTACTGCTGTAACTGTACTTGTAACAGAATGCGTACTGGTACTTTCACTGCAGTAACTGTACAATGTATTTGTGCAGTATGCTACTTGTATTACTTTGTTATGATTTTACTAAGATGTTAATAAACACATAGGTGTTGCTGTACTCACCATCTGTCGCAGGAGTGTCAGCGTGACGTTGCTATAGTGATTGTAGTGTCTGAGCCAATCACAGCAGAGAGCAGAAGTCAAGGCACAGAGGATGATGGTGCACCTGATCATGATGAAGATGAAGAAGATGATGATGATGATGAAGACGGTGAAGACGTGCTCTGTGTCTGTGTTGTGTTTCTTACCTGAATCAGGTGTCCTCTTTTAAGCAGAACAAAGTGAAAGACAGAAACTCCCGGTTTCTATTTTCCTTTCACACACACACACACACACACTAACTCATTCATCCATCAAAGACATAAACAAACGATACAATGAAAAACTTCCAGGAGGAAGAGGACACGGTTTTTCAAAGTTCATGTATAGAAGGAATATATAGTATATTTATAATCATAGTATATATATTTCTAGATTTTATTCCTGAATCATGTGGTTTATATGATTAAAAGAACACGGGGGGAGGGAGGGGGGTGTCACGTCACAGACCAGAAAGCGAAAACGAGGTGAGCTTTCAAAATAAAAGCATATTCACGACATGACTCCCGAGATTCTAACACAGTTTCCATTTTTATTGACTTCATCATCATTTTTTCTAATCTATTTTAATTTATTTAAATTTAAATTTCTTCAAGGGTTTGAATCTGATCATAAAGTAGATAGAGGTCTCACTTCCTGTGACATAAGGAAATATGAAAGTGAAAACACACACACACACACACACACACACACTCAGACAGAAGACAGACAGACAGACACACACACACACACACACACACACACACACACTCAGACAGACAGACAGACAGACACACACACACACACACACTCAGACAGACACACACACACACACACACACACACACACACACACACACACACACACACACACACACACACACACACACGCTCAGACAGAAGACAGACAGACAGACACACACACACACACACACACACAGACAGACACACACACACACACACACACACACAGACAGACACACACACACACTCAGACAGACAGACACACAAACACACACACACTCAGACAGACAGACACACAGACAGACACACACACACACACAGACCCACACAGTAATTTGTTTATTCTTTCATTGTTGGAAGTACAAGTACTACTGTTACTGCAGTATCGTGGACTACCTCACCAACCGTCCACAGTATGTGAGGACACAGGACTGCGTCTCCAACAATGTAGTCTGCAGCACGGGGCCCTACGGGGAACAGTTCTGGCTCTGTTCCTCTTCACCCTCCACACTGCAGACTTCAGGTACAGCTCTCCGACCTGTCACTTGCAGAAATGAAAAATTGGTGGTGGACTTCCGTCGGCGCACACACTCCCCAGACATTGAGATGGTGACATCGTACAAGTATCTGGGTGTTTACTTGAACAATAAAATGGACTGGACCCATAACACACATGCACTCTACAAGAAGGGTCAGAGAAGGCTGTGCCTGCTGAGGAGGCTGGGGTCTTTTGGAGTACAGAGGCCACTCCTCATGACCTTCTACAACACAGTGGGAGCATCAGTCATTTTCCAGGGACTGGTCTGCTGGACTAGAGGAGAATTAATAAACGGATCAGGAGGGCCAGTTCTGTCCTGGGGAGCTCTCTGGAACCAGTGGAGGTGGTGGGAGACAAGAGCTCCTTCAATGACAGACTCCTTCACCCCAAGTGTGTGAAGGAGAGATTCAGGAAGTCCTTCCTCCTGCTGCTGTCAGACTGTACAACAAGCACTGTGCACAGTAGACCACCAAACACACACCCTCTCTCTCACACACTCACACGCACACACACACACACACACACACACACACACACACACACACACATACACACAGAACCCCATCATGTATAACCAATGTCAGAAGTCGAAGTGCAATTTGTATAAAGTAATTAATCTTGTTTTGATCTTATCTTTACTTTATATTTTTCACTTTTCATGCTTGTTTGATGATCAACGCTCTTCATTCCCTTTCATCTTGGGACAATAAAGGAATTCTGATTCTCATTCTAAAAGTATTTTTCAAAGTAAAAGCACTAGGAACCTGAGAACAGTCATGAAGCAGAACACTCGGTAGGTGGCGGTAATGCACCTTGATATTAGTTGCCTCCCGCCAATAAACCGTACAAAGAAGAAGAAAGTATCACGGGATATAGAGTTCTGATTGGCCATTGAAGTAGACCCCGCCCCTCTGCGGAAGCGAGGGAAATCCTGTTTGAAAAAAAGCGACGCAGAAAAACAACCAACGAACGAGATTTAAACCGATTTAGGTTTAACATGTTAGTGCACAGGTAAGTTCACATGTTAGTTCACATGTTAGTTCACATGTTAGTTCACATGTTAGTTCACATGTTAGTTCATATGTTAGTTCACATGTTAGTTCATATGTTAGTTCATATGTTAGTTCACATGTTAGTTCACATGTTAGTTCACATGTTAGTTCACATGTTAGTTCACATGTTAGTTCATATGTTAGTTCCCATGTTAGTTCATATGTTAGTTCCCATGTTAGTTCATATGTTAGTTCACATGTTAGTTCACATGTTAGTTCATATGTTAGTTCATATGTTAGTTCACATGTTAGTTCACATGTTAGTTCATATGTTAGTTCACATGTTAGTTCATATGTTAGTTCACAGGTAAGTTCACATGTTAGTTCACATGTTAGTTCACATGTTAGTTCCCATGTTAGTTCATATGTTAGTTCACAGGTAAGTTCACATGTTAGTTCATATGTTAGTTCATATGTTAGTTCATATGTTAGTTCACATGTTAGTTCATATGTTAGTTCATATGTTAGTTCATATGTTAGTTCATATGTTAGTTCACAGGTAAGTTCACATGTTAGTTCACATGTTAGTTCACATGTTAGTTCACATGTTAGTTCATATGTTAGTTCCCATGTTAGTTCATATGTTAGTTCACATGTTAGTTCATATGTTAGTTCACATGTTAGTTCATATGTTAGTTCACAGGTAAGTTCACAGGTAAGTTAACATGTTAGTTCACATATTAGTTCATATGTTAGTTCACATGTTAGTTCATATGTTGGTTCACATGTTAGTTCACATGTTAGTTCACATGTTAGTTCACATGTTAGTTCATATGTTAGTTCACAGGTAAGTTCACAGGTAAGTTAACATGTTAGTTCACATATTAGTTCATATGTTAGTTCACATGTTAGTTCATATGTTAGTTCACATGTTAGTTCACATGTTAGTTCATATGTTAGTTCACATGTTAGTTCACATGTTAGTTCACAGGTTAGTTCACATGTTAGTTCACAGGTTAGTTCACAGGTTAGTTCACAGGTTAAGTCTGGTTAAAGTGAACTAATCCTGGTAAATGAATCAGTGTTAAATGCCGCTTAAGCTGGTTGACATGTTGGTTACTATGTTTGTTAACATGTTGGTTAGCATGTTTGTTAAAATGTTGGTTAGCATGTTTGTTAACTTGTTGGATATTATGTTTGTTAACATGTTGGTTAGCATGTTTGTTAAAATGTTGGTTAGCATGTTTGTTAAAATGTTGGTTAGCATATTTGTTAACTTGTTGGATACTATGTTTGTTAAAATGTTGGTTAGCATGTTTGTTAACTTGTTGGATATTATGTTTGTTAACATGTTGGTTAGCATGTTTGTTAACATGTAGGATATTATGTTTGTTAACATGTTGGTTAGCATGTTTGTTAACATGTAGGATATTATGTTTGTTAAAATGTTAGTTAGCATGTTTGTTAACTTGTTGGATATTATGTTTGTTAACATGTTGGTTAGCATGTTTGTTAACATGTTGGTTAGCATGTTTGTTAACTTGTTGGATACTATGTTTGTTAAAATGTTGGTTAGCATGTTTGTTAACTTGTTGGATATTATGTTTGTTAACATGTTGGTTAGCATGTTTGTTAAAATGTTGGTTAGCATGTTTGTTAACATGTTGGTTAGCATGTTTGTTAAAATGTTGGATACTATGTTTGTTAAAATGTTGGTTAGCGTGTTTGTTAACTTGTTGGATATTATGTTTGTTAACATGTTGGTTAGCATGTTTGTTAACTTGTTGGATATTATGTTTGTTAACATGTTGGTTAGCATGTTTTTTAACATGTTGGTTAGCATATTTGTTAACCTGTCTGGTATTATGTTCGTTAACATGTTGGTTAGCATGTTTGTTAACATGTAGGATATTATGTTTGTTAACATGTAGGATATTATGTTTGTTAACATGTTGGTTAGCATGTTTGTTAACTTGTTGGATACTATGTTTGTTAAAATGTTGGTTAGCATGTTTGTTAACTTGTTGGATATTATGTTTGTTAACATGTTGGTTAGCATGTTTGTTAACATGTAGGATATTATGTTTGTTAACATGTTGGTTAGCATGTTTGTTAACATGTAGGATATTATGTTTGTTAACATGTTGGTTAGCATGTTTGTTCACATGTAGGATATTATGTTTGTTAACATGTAGGATATTATGTTTGTTAACATGTTGGTTAGCATGTTTGTTAACTTGTTGGATATTATGTTTGTTAACATGTTGGTTAGCATGTTTGTTAACTTGTTGGTTAGCATGTTTGTTAAAATGTTGGATACTATGTTTGTTAAAATGTTGGTTAGTGTGTTTGTTAACTTGTTGGATATTATGTTTGTTAACATGTTGGTTAGCATGTTTGTTAACTTGTTGGATATTATGTTTGTTAACATGTTGGTTAGCATGTTTGTTAACTTGTTGGATATTATGTTTGTTAACATGTTGGTTAGCAGGTTTTTTAACATGTTGGTTAGCATGTTTGTTAACTTGTTGGATACTATGTTTGTTAAAATGTTGGTTAGCATGTTTGTTCACATGTAGGATATTATGTTTGTTAACATGTAGGATATTATGTTTGTTAACATGTTGGTTAGCATGTTTGTTAACTTGTTGGATATTATGTTTGTTAACATGTTGGTTAGCATGTTTGTTCACATGTAGGATATTATGTTTGTTAACATGTAGGATATTATGTTTGTTAACATGTTGGTTAGCATGTTTGTTAACTTGTTGGATATTATGTTTGTTAACATGTTGGTTAGCATGTTTGTTAACTTGTTGGTTAGCATGTTTGTTAAAATGTTGGATACTATGTTTGTTAAAATGTTGGTTAGCATGTTTGTTAACTTGTTGGATATTATGTTTGTTAACATGTTGGTTAGCATGTTTGTTCACATGTAGGATATTATGTTTGTTAACATGTAGGATATTATGTTTGTTAACATGTTGGTTAGCATGTTTGTTAACTTGTTGGATATTATGTTTGTTAACATGTTGGTTAGCATGTTTGTTAACTTGTTGGTTAGCATGTTTGTTAAAATGTTGGATACTATGTTTGTTAAAATGTTGGTTAGCATGTTTGTTAACTTGTTGGATATTATGTTTGTTAACATGTTGGTTAGCATGTTTGTTAACTTGTTGGATATTATGTTTGTTAACATGTTGGTTAGCATGTTTGTTAACTTGTTGGATATTATGTTTGTTAACATGTTGGTTAGCAGGTTTTTTAACATGTTGGTTAGCATGTTTGTTAACTTGTTGGATACTATGTTTGTTAAAATGTTGGTTAGCATGTTTGTTAACTTGTTGGATATTATGTTTGTTAACATGTTGGTTAGCATGTTTGTTAACATGTAGGATATTATGTTTGTTAACATGTTGGTTAGCATGTTTGTTCACATGTTGGATATTATGTTTGTTAATATGTTGATTAGACACAATAAAATGTTTACTTAGTTATCAGTTGATGGTGTTAGATCATGAATTATATATAATATATAATCAACAGGTTGTTATTTAATCAACAGGTTGTTATGAAATCAGTCTGTTTTGATGGACGTTGAAATCCTGGAGTTCGTGGTTCCTGTGGAGAACAACAAGACTCTGTTTGTGTGGAACATCCAGTCGCTTCTCAGTGAGGCTCAGATCTATGTGAGTCCACAAACACACACACACACACACACCTTTCTGACCTTTGACCTCTCACAGTCTCACAAGCAGATGTTTAGTGTTGTGTGTTTTTGTGTTCAGGACAGATTGTTTGGTGTCTTCTCGTCTTTCGGTCCTCTCTACCTGTTAAAGGTGCGTCCTAACGCCCCCCTCCAACCCTCCGGTTTCTTTGCCATTGTCAAGTTTTTCTCGGCTTCTCATTCGTCGAAGGCTCAACGACAGACTGATGGACGGTTGCTGTTCCAGGACGTCCCACTCAAGGTCACTTCACTCTAAAGTCTCTGAAGGAAATGTTTTTCTCCTGCTGAAACGCAGTCTCTGATTGGTCGAAAGAAAGTGATCAGTTATAAAACTAATCAATAGATGTGTGTTCAGGTGAGGTTGAGCTCCAAACAAACCCCTCACTTCCTGTCTGACAGCAGCAGACCTCTGAGCCATGGTTGCTGCCTGGAACTGGCCAATCACTGCCTGGGATTCAACGGCTGGACCTATGACATCATCACAGTAAGAAACATTTTGTTCGAACACCGGTGAGTCGGTGTGACGTCAGGCTACTTTCTGTGGTATCTGTCCTCAGTTGAAAGAGCTGAGCGATGAAGGAGAGGACAATGGAGGTGGTGGTGAGGAGGGTGGAGTGAGGAGGCTGAGGTTTGGCTGCCTGCTGCAGCTCAACTTCCCCCGTCACAGACAGACAACCAGAGGAGCGGCCGTGGTCAATGACAGCTTCACCTGCACAGGTGATGACGCACCACAGGAACATTGTCACATCAACGTCCCTTGCTTGCTGTACATATATATATATATTTTTTTTTTTCATTGGATATGAAAGAAATTCTCAGAGAAGGGTTAGCTGTAAACTGAACAAGGAAACATCTTACTTGGTGCTTTATTACAGATATTAAGGTAGAACTGTCCCAATTGTTGGACAATGATCCTGTCCCAGAAATTATTGTGATAAATTATATCATCTTGAAACCATTTTAAACCACTGATATAATGATATTATAGCATAATGCAAGTTTACCCTTTTAAAGAGCAATGAACTTAATTCTTGAATATTCGTCTGATATTTAAGTGAGAATTGAAAATAGCAAAATATCCTGAATACTTAAAACATAAATAAAATAAACCATTTAACCAAAGGAATAAATAAAACAGACTCTCAGGCTCTGTTAACAAAATTGAAGAAATATTAAACATTTTGCTTAGGATATATTATTCAGATGAACTTTTAGGTTTGTATTGTATTAGGTTAATATTCCAGCGTTTCTGTAGGATTGTGTGTGTTATACATAACATCCAGATGTTGTCTTGTCTCTTTGTTCAGGCCCAGATGTTTTGCTGCACAAACGTCGTAAACTCCAGAAGTTGGTCAGAGACAAAGCTCTGGTTCAGGCCTTCAACACAGTCCTGCTCATTTTACTGGGTAATACTGTTACTATTAATGTTACTGTTACTACAATATAAGATATTTTTACTGATGATCAGTTGCAGGTATTGATTGTGTGTGTTTGTGTGTGTGTGTGTGTGTATATAGAAAATGGTAAAGTGATGGTGGAGGTGAAACAGATGTTGGATCAGTCTCTACCTGAGAACATCGAAGGAGTCATTCACGTTAGTCAAAAAATACATAATGTACCCGTACACATCAAAATGATCATATATATATATATATATATATGTTTATTATATATATATATATGGAATCTTTTCAGTTCATGTAACACAGACATTTATAAACTGAACAAATGTTATTATATTTGTGTTTCAGGTGAATGAGTTTGATCTCAATGAAGATGAGGATGAAGATGAAGGATGGGATCTGACTGTATCTTAGACTCCCAGAGGATTCTGGGTAGTGGTTCATTATTGGAATCATTACAGCATCACATGAAGATTTAATTTATTCAATTAATCAATGTTGTCATTGTAAATTATAAAAACACGAGACAGTGAAAAGTCGACAACAGATAAAATCATTAAAAACATGTAAACCAGGTATTGCTGCCCCCTGTGGTTAATAAAGGAACCTACCACTTCGCTCTTCATCCTCTTCACTTCCTAAACTTTTACATTACATTACATTATATTTAGCTGACACTTTTATCCCAAGCTACTTACAACCAGTGAATCAACCACGAGGGAACAAAAACAGAACAACAACAATCAAGTAAGTACAATTTGCCTCAAAAAAGTCAAACTGCAAAGTGCAACAAAATTATTATTGTAATTTATTTATTTTATGAATTGGTTATGAGACAACCTCTTCTTCACCGAGGTGCAGTCTGAAGACATGTGTCTTTACTCTGTGGTGGAAGACGTGGAGACTTTCTGTCCTGGTGTCAATGTGGAGCTCGTTCCAACATTCAGGAGCCAGGACAGCAAACAGTCTGTTTCTGTTGAGTGTTAGCGCTCAGTGAGGGAGCAGCTGATTGGTCGATGCAGAGCGGAGTGGACGGGCTGGGGTGTAAGGTTTGACCATGTCCTGGATGTGGACTGAACCTGATCCGTTCACAGCACAGTACAAGTACTAGTGTTGTGAAACGGATGCAGCCGCTGGTCACCAGTGAAGAGCGGAGGAGTCTGAGTAAACTTAGGTTGAAGACCAGTCGAGCTGCTGCATTCTGGATGAGCTGCAGCGGGTAGACCAGCCAGGAGGGAGGTGCAGTAGTCAATCCGACTTTTAATTATTTTATGAACTTTGAAAATTGCTCGTTTGACTCAACTAAAAAACTAAGCTAGTTTAACAACGGTGTGATACCCTGACAGACTACAGACTGGGTGGGGGTGCTGTTTCACAACTCTGGATAATTTCACTGAATTTACATGAAACTGATTAAATGTTCACACCGACACATACACACACAGATATACACACACAGATATACACACACAGATATACACACACACACAGTCTGGTCTGGTTCAGCACACGTTGCCATGGATACGAGTGGTCTCAGTGAGTGTCAGCCCAGGAAGTGACCCATTGTTTAGGTGACTTCTTGTTGCTAGGCAGCAGGATTCTGCCCTGGATAAGGAAACCGTCAGAGTCAGTGAATTGTTGCTGTTTACCCATAATCCTCCTCTGGTGCAGCGCAGGCATCTGACACACGAAGAAACCAAATTGTAGAAAACACCATCAGAAACCCCCACAGAGCAGTGAACGAGTGAGGAGGTGAATAGGTGAACGGGTGGAGAGGTAAACAAGTGAGGGGGTGAACGGGTGAGGAGGTGAACGGGTGGAGAGGTAAACAAGTGAGGGGGTGAACGGGTGAGGGGGGGAACAGGACATCAGTAACAATTAGCATAAAAACCAACCAATGATTATTTTCACTGTGAATCTGAATAAACTCAACAACCAGTCAATAAGTTAACCAACCACTAAGTTAACCAGTCAGTAAGTTAACTAGTCAGTTTGTTAACCAGTCAGTAAGCAGGTTGTCTGGAGCTGGTCCTTACTCCAGGGCAGTCTAGCAGCATTGTGCCCGGACTCAGAGCTCCTCGCTCAGCCTCTCGTGCTCAGACTCCGGCCTCTTCGTGCGAGCTGTCTGCATCTTTGCCTCGTACATCTCTCTGGTGCTGGCTCTCCTGAAGAACCCACACTGGACAGCAGGGGTGACACAACAGCACTTTACCAACATGCTGCAATAACAAACTCATGATTTTATGGAAATGAGATAAAGTATGTTGTGTTGAGTGCTAATCTACAGTTTGGTCTGTAGTGGATCCTACAACTAAATCCAGGCTGAAGTCTTTAGTTTGCTCAGTTTACCTTCCAGAGCAGCAGGCAGATCAGAGCCAGCAGTAATACTCCAGCCACCACAGAGACGCCAATGATCCACAAAGGGGCGCTGGAGTCCACCTGCCCCTGGTCTGGGTAGATATGGACCTCAATCTGCAGAGGGAGATACATTTACAAATGGAAACACCTCTTTTGCGAAAAAAAAAAAAAAAAGAATTGCTTGTGCAACCTGTAGGAGGCACTGACATAACTATTTTGTTACCTCAGTGCTGTGAGACTCTATGTTGATGGTGGGTTTGTTAGTCCGCAGCTTCAGGGTCGCCCGGCCTCGAACCAACACACTCCTGGCATCACTGTAATCCTAAAAATCAACAAACTCACTGTGGAGATTTGATAAAACTTTGTTTCACTGCTCATGAACGATGACAGATTTTACTCAGGAATCAAACTAAATTTAAACAAAATAAAATAAAAACTCAGTGAATGAGTCTTGATCCAACAGTCGGTAAAAACAACAGCAACAGTGCAGAGACATCTATCTGAAGTCTGCTGGACTGGATGTGGAGGATAATGGGCCACTAGGGGGCCACGTTATCAACGTAGACACAGAGTCAACTTCACACACAGAGTTGTGAATGAGGAGAATCATGGTGGACGACGGTGGATCGCGGATTGTGATTATGGATTAGGGTAGACTTAATGTACTGGGATGTGGTGTTTGTTGAAAATCCTCCTGATCGTCTTTATATAGAGTCGCTGATGGTCTTTATATAGTCAGTGATGGTCTTTATATACAGTCACTGACTGTGTTCATATACAGTGTGAAGTTTACCTCGATCATGGTTGAGTTCCAGATTCTGGCTCTGACGCTTAGAGTTGCTGAGTTTTTCATGTTGATTAACGGACAAACAAACGTCACACATTTGGCTCCGTGAACACAGTCCTGTCAACACACACACACACATGTATACATATATATTTATAATGTTATATATATAAAACATTTGTTTAAACTGAACTCAAAACCATTACATGGTCGGAGGATGAATGTTTTTATTTGGCTAAAATGATTTGTAAAGATTCACTCAACCTGCTGACGTTGTTTTTGTTTAATTCTACAGCGCCCCTCTGTATTAAACTGAAGTACTGCATGTTGATTTAAGAAGCTTATATTAGTACCAGAGTGTACGACTTTCCCTTCTGTTCATGCAGGTGGAGGATGGGTGGAGATTTATCAAACTCCTCCTTCTTCTTCTCTTCCTCCAGACTCCTCCCCCTTGTCTCCTCCTCCTCTTCCTCCAGACTCCTCCTCCCCCTCCTCTTCTTCTCCTCTTCCTCTAGACCCCTCCCCTTCTTCTTCTCCTCCGTTGACAGCTGAACAAACAGGAAGAACAATCCACTCTCAAGTGATTCTTTACAACGTTTTAAACAATCCCTTCCCTGGTGTTCATATTTTTATATTTAATTTGGTTTAATTTTTATTTATTTTTTATTTTGTTATGCTTGAACAAACACACCAGAGCAAATACCTTGTATGTGTAAATCTAATTGGAAAGAAATCTTTCCTGAAATGATAGTTGTTCAATTTTTAAACTTAAAATTCTCCCATGTGAGGCTTTTGTTGTCATGGTTACCACAAAGTTGAGAGGGTTGATGATGTCATCAGGTGGATTGCAGTGAGGCTCTGAGGTGCCGTGCACTCGGATCTCTGTGAGGTACAACAGCCACTTCCCATTGGACAGCACACTCGGCCAATTAAACTCCACCTCCAGGTTGCCAAGGCGACCCAGTGGCTTCCCGTTGATGTGCACCTATGAGAGAAGGTCGCAGGTCACGTCCTGTATTTTGAATCATTATTAACATGTCGGATCTGATATGAACCTGGAAGGTGAAGAGCAGCAAACTGCCGATGTCCTCCGTCTTCTTTGTGGCTGATTCACCGATCACATGACCACTGAAGGAGGCGGGGCCTGGTGAACTGATTCTGTCAGGATACAATCAGTGATTCAGGTCAAAGGTCATTATTTACAGTTCATGATCGACTGATCGATTGATTGACTGAACTTACAGTGTGAGGGACGTCTGCAGTGAATATTCCACCAACATGGAGACAGAGACTGGAGACAGATGTTGTTCACTGAGACTGAAGAGACACACATCTGTTCATACAGTGTGTGTGTGTGTGTGTGTGCATTTTTGTGTTTGTCTGTCTGTGTGTGTTACGTTGACAGCTGCAGCACAGTCTGAATTTCTCCTGTTTCCAAAATGACGTCCGACGGTTGAAATATGATGAACAACTGAACCTGAACCAGACAAAGAGTGTCAGTACACACAGTACTACAGACAGTAATACAGTACAGTACCACACAAAGTTAACACACAACTACAGACAGTAATACAGACAGTAATACTACACTTTCAGAAGTAGTAGAACATTGTTAACTGTGTGGTTGCTCTTGAACGGGTTCCCCAGTTCACACAGAAGAACCGTGTGGTGGACAGAACATTCAGCTGCTGTGACGTCAGCCTGAAAAACAAACATCACACCAGGTCAACATGGCTCTTAGAGTCGGTTCTACTGCCACTGTTAGGGTTAGGGGTTAGGGTACGTCGGCTCTGCTGTGTCTGTAAGAGTTGGTTCTACTGTTTCTTTTAGAGTCGGTTCTACTGCGACTGTTAGAGTCAGTTCTACTGTGACTGATAGAGTAGGTTCTACTGCGTCTGTTCGAGTTGGTTCTACTGCGCCTGATAGAGTTGGTTCTACTGCGTCTGTTAGAGTTGGTTCTACTGTGTCTTCTACAGTTGGTTCAAATCCGACTGTTAAAGTCGGTTCTACTGCAACTGTTAGTATCGATTCTACTGCGACTGATAGAGTCGGTTCTACCGCAACTGATAGAGTTGGTTCTACTGTGACTGTTGGAGTCGGTTCTACTGCGTCTGTTAGGGTTAGGGTAAGTTGGTTCTACTGCGTCTGTTAGAGTTGGTTCTACTGCGCCTGATAGAGTCGGTTCTACTGCGACTGTTACAGCTGGTTCTACTGCGACTGATAGAATCGGTTCTACTGCGACTGATAGAATCGGTTCTACTGCGACTGATAGAGTTGGTTCTATTGTGTCTTCTAGAGTCGGTTCTAATGTGACAATTTGAGTCGGTTCTACTGCGACTGTAAGAATCGGTTCTACTGCGACTGATAGAGTTTGTTCTACGGTGTTTTCTAGAGTCGGTTCTACTGTGTCTGTTAGAGTCGGTTCTACTGTGTCTGTTAGAGTCGGTTCTACTGCGCCTGTTAGAGCCGGTTCTACTGCGACTGTTAGAGTCGATTCTAGTATGTCTTCTAAAGTCGGTTCTACTGCAACTGTTAGAATCGGTTTTACTGCGACTGTTAGTCAGTACTACTGTGACTGATAGAGTCGATTCTACAGTGTCGTCTAGAGTCGGTTCTAACACGACCGATAGAGTTGGTTCTTCTGGTCTGTTAGAGTCAGTTATATTGTGTCTGTTCTTCTGTGTTAAAGTTTACTAATGTATCTTTTACCTTCACTGCCTTTGTTCGAACTCCAAAGTATATCAATGATGGCGGTATGCTGATGTTCAGAATGACATTGTGAGCGTCCTCTGCTGGTCGGCCCAGTGATGGGGTGTTGCTGGCATTAATCTCCAGAAACAACCTGTTAATGCCGGTGTTGTAGTTCAACACTTGTTTTCCCTGCTGCCTGAAAACACAGAACATCAGGAGAAATTACCATCAGGTTCCTGTGTTCTCAGTCCGAGGTAAATGGTTCTCTTACATGCTGAAGGGTTTCCGGTTCTCGTCTGTGAACTGGGCCATCATCTGCAAGTTACTATGGCAACGGTTATCAGAACCACAGGCATTCTGGATATGGATCTGAGACGGGAAGAAATTCAACAGGAAGTGAATGGTACATAGGTTCTTACCTAAGCCCAACTGTAGGGTTCTAATGCAGGTTCCAATTTATTTTTAAAGTACCTAGTTATGACCTGGCTCTGAGACTGATGCCAAATTTAACAGTATGTGGACGGTACTTGGTTCTAATTTGTGATCAAGAGCTGGTTCTGACCTGAATTCTGATCAGTTTGGTCATTGACCTGGAAGCGTTTTGATCTCAGACATGTTTTTAATGGGTTCTGGTGTTTTTATATTTGTGATTCTGACTGGGTTCAGATGTGTTCTGACAGGGGGTTCTGACCGGTTCTGACCTGGGTTTGGATGGGTTGTGGGGCGTGACTCAGCACTGGGAGGTGTTTCAGGTCCTGAAAGTCACTTCTTCTCTTGGGAGGCTTCTCATACAGAGAGACATTCAGCAAGAAGACCAGAGGTTGTAATTTGTCTTGAATCGAACTCTAAAGTACAAACACAGAACAGAACATCAAAAAAGAACCTGTTTGACTTTGTGTGTTTTAGATCAAGTCACGTGATGAGGACAGAACAGGTGCATGTGAAGGATTAACTAAGTGATTTGAAGAATGAGCAGCAGGAATGTGAAGTGAACATTATAAGAGAATGTCTTCGTATGATTGAAGCTAATAGCTGTGGTGGTCTTAGCATCACATACACTCAAAACTCTGCCCTTGCACTCAAAGAGCTCCTGTTTGCACTTACATTTGCTCTGCTTCTGCTATAACTTTGTGCTTGCACTCAGATATATTGTTGCTCACACAGATTTCCTGCTCCAGATTCAGCCCTTCACTCGGGCTGCTGTCTGTGCACTCGTGAATCGTCTGCTCTCGGATTTCTCCTGTGCACTTGGAATGTTTTGAGTTACAACCCTGTCAAAAGTCCCCACCAATAGAAGCCCAGGTGTCGTGTTGACCACTCGTTGACCAATGAAATGAACCATGTGATCCTTGCCTTGTTGCGGGAACGTTCGCTTTACTTCAGTGTCCTGTGCGGGTGGTTACTCTGAAGGGAAACAACGTCACTTAACTCAAAAGTTGAATCCAGTTATGAAACTCAAAACAAAAAAAAAAACTTACTTGGGGTCCTTGACTTTGCTTCTGCATGCTGGCTGGCGATCCGCTAAACTTTTGAGTTAAGTGACGTCCTTCGCTTCAGAGTAACCGCCCGCACGGGACGCACTGAAGTAAAGCGAACGACACCTGTCTTTCTATTGGTTGGGGACTTTTGACAGGGTCGTAACACAAAAAGTGCAGAGCAAATATAAGTGCAAACAGGAGCTATTTTAGAGCAAGGGCAGAGGTTTGATGAAAAGTAATAAACTTTCTGAACATAAATTCAACAAGTCATGCTGTTGAACTGAAAGACCACGCTCTTGATTAAAGATAAGAAAAAAAACTCCATACAAAACACTTCCAAAGTTTAATGGGTTCTTACTTCACATCTTGTCATGAGTATCAGTACTTTTTGAGAAATCAAAATCTCCTTCCTACTGCCAAGAGGAAAACTCTTTAGGAAATAAGGAGTTCTTTCCTCTAGTGCCACTCTCAGGACAGATGTGGTCTGCGCTGTGTGCAACTCACCAGCAGCCCGACTCTTAGGGAATCACATCGTGTCTTCGGCATTGTCAGGTAACCAGAGTACGTGCTCTGTCTGTTGTTGTGGAAACGGAGGCGAGGCTTCAGGCTGGTGACATCAGCACCTACAGTGAAGTGAACGGCTACGACAAAGAAACACTCATTAATCACTGACTAACAACACAAAATCTGTTTGAGAGAAAATGTCCCTTTATGTTTTATACCAGCTTTGGACACAAGGGGACAAAGAGTTCCACCAAGAAAAGACACAGTAAGACAAACACATATCAGAAAATGTAAATAAACAGAATCTGTGTAACAACGAAGGAACAAGAAAAAACACAATCAACTCTGATGTTCACGAAGCATGTGATTTAATTAGCTTTATTTGCTGTTTATCCAGCAGGTGGCAGAAATGTGTGCTCATGTGCAAAAACCACAGGAGTGTGTAGGAGAGAAAAAGCTTGAGAGCTAACAAACACAACATGATCCATCACCACGTCAAAGCTTCATCATCAACAATCATAGTCCCCTTCAGCTTCATATGTTATATGTAACATGTTACATGTAGCCAGTCATCATACCGTGTGCGTGCGTGCGTGCGTGCGTGCGTGCGTGCGTGCGTGCGTGCGAGCGAGCGAGCGAGCGAGCGAGTGAATTGAATTGAATTGAATTGATAGATGGATGGAAACTTGCAGCAGGTCACACACACGTCGGTACAACCATCACATGAGGACTCACTGATGTTGTCTCTGTCATTCTTCTCTCCGGTGCTGAAGATGTAGGAGAAACACACCTCAACCTGAATACTAACAGACACACACACACACACTGAGTCAGTCTTTTAGCCTGTTAGCTTGTTAGCCTGTTAGCAGGTGTCAGCTGAATCTCACCAAAAGTCGCAGATGTCGGGGTCGACAATGTCAGGAGAAATCCGGAGCGTTTTATTGAGATGGATGACGGGACGAGTTCTAAGAAATCAATCAATGAATTAATCAATGAATTTAAACCGTGAGTCATCAAATCATTATTAACAGCAGCAAGTTACATTAAAATATCCAGTAACGTTAATGAAGTAACTCACAGCTGTAAAAGTACTTCATTACTTTTTACCAGTGGTAGTTACAGGTAGTCACCTGAGCAGAGCCACAGTGTCATCCAGAGAACCGACCACCAGGTCTGGATATTTGTTCCCATCAACATCCATACCTGCAGACAGAGAAAACCCGAACGTCCTGAACTGAGGAGCGACACTGCTGCCCCTGATCACCTGCAGGAGGGATACACCATTGCAATTATTGTGAGGACGCATTTCACTTTAAACCTTATTTTTGTTGTGTGACAATATTTGCGATAGGTGAAGCCATGTCTGAATTTTGTGTGGTCCTCACACCATGTTCCAAAGTTGTCGATTTAAAGGTTAAGGACAAAATTAGGTTCAGGTTCAACGGTTTGAGTCCTCACAAATAAACAAACAAGTGTTGCTGTGTGAGAGAGACCTGGCTCGGTTCTGTAGAAACCCCCTCACTACTGCCAGTCCAGATCATAACGCTTCCTGTTTCAGAGAACGGAGCTCCAACGGCAAAATCTGAAACACAACCACTCATCACTCTGAATTATCAGTGGTTAATAAACAATAACATCACAGCAGTGTCAGTGAACAAGGGTTTCTCACCCTGGAAGCCATCTTGATTCAAGTCTCCCGCAGCAGCAACAGTCATACCGAACGCAGATTGGGCCGGTCCTCTCAGCACCACACTGGGCTCAGAGTCAAACCCTCCTCCTGAGTTCATGTAGACATAAACGGCCCCACCCGCCTCCTGCTGGCGATGGAAGTAAAAAGGAGCGCCCACCAGCAGGTCGTTCCACCTGCGTGACAGGAAACCATAATCATTTCAGGGATTCGTCAGACTCATTAGGTCACTGCTGCTCCATGACTGGAACTAAAATCAGGTTTCAAACCTGTGATGTTTTATCAGAGACACATTTGATCTGGTCACTTGTAACCCTCCAAGTTACTATAGCAACGGTTATCAGAACCGCAGGCACTTCTAACCCTATGACAACAACAGTTCATATCTGACGGATGAATTTTGATGAATCATAGTTTGACTGGTTGCTGCATTTGTAGTTAATAATTTTAATTGTTAAACACTTCTTTGAAAAATAAAGTTAAAATGTTAATCTATGATAGTTTTTTGATCTAAATGTTTGATACAAGACTCCATTAACCTCCATTAAACAACATTTAACTCCATTAAAATCCATTAAACACAACATTTTCACCTGATTTCACTTTGCGTTCATTCTTAGTGACGTCACCTCATGAAACAGAAAATGCACCAGAGTGGATCCTGTGATCCGTAAATCTTGTACTACCCGTCGTTGTTGAGGTCGGTCGTTGCCACGGCGTTACCAAAGTAAGAGCCAGTCTGTTCACCACGGAGCGTCTGCAGAACGACCAGTTCATTATTCTGTTTCACCAACAACAGCACTGAGCCACGAGCGTCGTCTTTACTGTCCTTAGGAGCTCCTGTTGATCAATCAAACAATCAGTACAGCGACAAACAACCAGTACACAACCAACACAGTGACAAACAACCAGTACACAACCAACACAGTGACAAACAACCAACACCGTGACAAACAACCAACACAGTGACAAACAACCAGTACACAACCAACACAGTGACAAACAACCAACACCGTGACAAACAACCAGTACACAACCAACACAGTGACAAACAACCAGTACACAACCAACACAGTGACAAACAACCAACACCGTGACAAACAACCAGTACACAACCAACACAGTGACAAACAACCAACACCGTGACAAACAACCAGTACACAACCAACACAGTGACAAACAACCAACACTGTGACAAACAACCAACACTGTGACAAACAACCAGTACACAACCAACACAGTGACAAACAACCAGTACACAACCAACACAGTGACAAACAACCAACACTGTGACAAACAACCAGTACACAACCAACACAGTGACAAACAACCAACACTGTGACAAACAACCAGTACACAACCAACACAGTGACAAACAACCAGTACACAACCAACACAGTGACAAACAACCAACACCGTGACAAACAACCAGTACACAACCAACACAGTGACAAACAACCAACACAGTGACAAACAACCAACACAGTGACAAACAACCAACACTGTGACAAACAACCAGTACACAACCAACACAGTGACAAACAACCAGTACACAACCAACACAGTGACAAACAACCAACACCGTGACAAACAACCAACACTGTGACAAACAACCAGTACACAACCAACACAGTGACAAACAACCAGTACACAACCAACACAGTGACAAACAACCAACACTGTGACAAACAACCAGTACACAACCAACACAGTGACAAACAACCAACACTGTGACAAACAACCAGTACACAACCAACACAGTGACAAACAACCAGTACACAACCAACACAGTGACAAACAACCAGTACAGTGACAAACAACCAACACTGTGACAAACAACCAGTACACAACCAACACAGTGACAAACAACCAGTACACAACCAACACAGTGACAAACAACCAACACTGTGACAAACAACCAGTACACAACCAACACAGTGACAAACAACCAACACAGTGACAAACAACCAACACTGTGACAAACAACCAGTACACAACCAACACAGTGACAAACAACCAACACTGTGACAAACAACCAGTACACAACCAACACAGTGACAAACAACCAGTACACAACCAACACAGTGACAAACAACCAACACCGTGACAAACAACCAGTACACAACCAACACAGTGACAAACAACCAACACAGTGACAAACAACCAACACAGTGACAAACAACCAACACTGTGACAAACAACCAGTACACAACCAACACAGTGACAAACAACCAGTACACAACCAACACAGTGACAAACAACCTACACCGTGACAAACAACCAACACTGTGACAAACAACCAGTACACAACCAACACAGTGACAAACAACCAGTACACAACCAACACAGTGACAAACAACCAACACTGTGACAAACAACCAGTACACAACCAACACAGTGACAAACAACCAACACTGTGACAAACAACCAGTACACAACCAACACAGTGACAAACAACCAACACTGTGACAAACAACCAACACTGTGACAAACAACCAACACTGTGACAAACAACCAACACCGTGACAAACAACCAGTACACAACCAACACAGTGACAAACAACCAACACAGTGACAAACAACCAACACAGTGACAAACAACCAACACTGTGACAAACAACCAGTACACAACCAACACAGTGACAAACAACCAACACTGTGACAAACAACCAGTACACAACCAACACAGTGACAAACAACCAGTACACAACCAACACAGTGACAAACAACCAGTACACAACCAACACAGTGACAAACAACCAACACCGTGACAAACAACCAGTACACAACCAACACAGTGACAAACAACCAACACAGTGACAAACAAACAACCAGTACACAACCAACCAGTACACAACCAACACAGTGACAAACAACCAACACAGTGACAAACAACCAACACAGTGACAAACAAACAACCAGTACACAACCAACCAGTACACAATCAACACAGTGACAAACAACCAGTACACAACCAACACAGTGACAAACAACCAACACTGTGACAAACAACCAACACTGTGACAAACAACCAACACTGTGACAAACAACCAGTACACAACCAACACAGTGACAAACAACCAACACAGTAACAAACAACCAGTACACAACCAACACAGTGACAAACAACCAACACAGTAACAAACAACCAGTACACAATCAACACAGTGACAACTGAGGAAAAACTCAGCTATAGTTAAGTTGTTTATCACCTGTTACTATGGTAACATCATCTTCAGAGAGAAGACAACGAGCCTGAGCAACCGAATATCCTGGAAACAAACACACACACACACACACACACACACACACACAATAAACAATGGACATTTCACAATGAGTCAGAATTTCAAAATAAAAGCAGCTGAAGTGACAGAAGTGACAGAATATTTTAAAGGGACAGTTCACCGATATAAATGTTCCTGAGCTTCATGTTGGGGAAGAAACTTTGTTTGGAATCAAACACGTCGACGGGATTCATCCAGGAGACGTGTACGTTACCTACACACACACAGACACACAAAGAGAGAGAGAGACACACACAGAGACACACAAATAGAGAGAGACACACTTAGAGACACACACACACACGTTATACAACAGAAACTCTGAAGAAGAAAAATTGATGAATAGAATAGAACAGAACAGAATAGAATATAGAGAATAGAACAGAATAGTACATAATATAATAGTACATAGTAGAATAGAACAGAATAGAGCAGAACAGAATAGAGCAGAATGGTACCTTGCCATTCGTAGCTTCCCGGTGACCCGACGATAACCTCGGTCTGGGTGATGGAAGCTGAAAACCCAGCGTTACACATGACCTCGCCTCTGACATCACCAAGGTGACTACGCAAAAACACACACAAATACACAAATACAATATCATGTGACTTGTGTCAACATGTGACTGGTGTCATGTGACCAACCTGCAGGGCTGGTCGGGCTTCTGCCAGTTCATGTCGCTGTTGTTGAACTGCAGGTCGTTTCCACGGAGATAACATCGGCCAATCATCTGTCTGACTTCTAATGGTCCATAGAGTTTAACAAAGCGATGACCACATGCCTGCAGGGAGGAAGGACAGGTTTTCAGTCAGTGAGTCAGTCACTTAACTAGTTAGTTAGTTAGTTAGCTAGTTAATTAGTTAGTTAGCTAGTTAGTCAGTCAACTAGTTAATTAGTAAGTATGTAATTTAGTTAGTTTGTTGGAACAGCTCACCTCAAGTCTCACAAATCAATGAAACACCCTAACCTAACCCTAATCAGCCAATGAGAACACAGACTCACCAGGACCCTCCCGCCAGGTCGGCCCTGACTGGCTACTGAGACACCAAGCCACATGTCTTCAATCAGGTCCTCAGATGGCTTCACATCTGTAACAGTTGCAGGCCACAGTCAGCCGTGATTTTACAATCTAAATTTGAATCCTGCTCTGAGTGGCCATTGCCATGGTAACAGCTGAGTGTATGGCAGCAGCAGATAGTAAACCTCATTCCTTCTGTGTGATTGGTTGACACAAAAACATTTTTTTCTCAAAGATGGTAGTAGTTCTTCAATAAAATAAAATTAAAGCTTTGAACACGTCTCACCAGGATGTATGAGCTTCATCCTGCTGCAGTCTGATTGGTTCATGGAGATCGGGCAGCTATATACACCTCCAGTCCGATTAGCTGGAACATCAGGCTCCGCTGTCTCCCTAGGAGCTCCAACCAATAGCCTGTCAGAATGAGACAGGTGAGAGGATGAAGGTGTTTCCAAGGAAACTCTGAACGTCCAATGACACTCCGGCAGAAAATCTGAGTTCAGCTCCTTTGTTGTCATTACGCTTCTGGAATTAACAAGGAGACGTCTGAGTCTCAAGGACGCCCAGGACACACACACACACACACAGTAACACACAGTAACACACACTGTGTGTGTGTAATTCTTTCATTTCCTGTCTCTGACCTCAGACCTGAGCTGCATTCTGAAAGACCAAATCATTTCCTTTCCTAACCATTAAATCATCTTACTGTGATTGTTGTTGAAAGATGTTACAGAGAAGAAGATGATCATGTGATGATTAAGGAGAATAAAACGGCTGTTCTTTATATTTATGTGGGTGTGTCACTTTAAATGTTGCTGCTGCAAAGAATTGTTCAAAATGTCCCCCTTACTTTTATAAAGGATGGTCCGATGTTTCCTCTTGAAAAGGAGATAAGGAAGCACTGAAGCTCCTTTCCTCATAATTTTCAAACTAGAACAGGTCTTTTTTTGGTTAGAATGCAGCCCTGAACTCAGATCAGTTTTCCTGCTGAACCGACAACAGCTCAGGTGTGTTGCCATCTTGATGATCTCATCACTTCCTTCTTGAACCTTTCTGATGTCCTGACACTTCCTGTCCATTACACCACAGTGTTTCCGTTTGACCAATGACAGAGCAGCAAGAGCGTGATGGGAGGGGCTCTGAACCAATTGGAGGAGACATTGACCTCCTGACCCGGGAACGTGCACAGGAAACTCCATTATGCCAATTCAGTTAGAGACCATAAAGAGACAGTTGTCATGGTTACCACAGGAAAGCTTGGTGAGAGACAGAGACACAGAGAGAAAAAAAGACAGACAGACAGACAGAGAAAGACAGGCAGAGAGAGAGCGAGCAAGAGAGAGACAGACAGACTGACAGAGAGAGAGACAGACAGACAGACAGAGAAAGACAGGCAGAGAGAGAGCGAGCGAGAGAGAGAAAGACAGACAGGCAGAGAGAGAGACAGACAGACAGGTGTGTACTCACAGGTAGGCATCTGTCTTCAGGTCCTGGTGCAGGGCGACAGACAGACCAAACAAACTCCCATCTCCGCCCGTCTTCAGCAGTGGGAACGACGTGTCGAGGTTAAACGCCACACACACACTGATATAAATAGCCAACAACGCAAAAACACCCAACGCCATGGAGACGCACACCTGAGAGGACGACAACAGCATGATGTCAAAGTAAGGACCTACTGAGTGCCCCCCTCTGGATACAAAGACATCTGTTGGTTTAGATCAGGGTATAAGGTCCAGAAATGGACAAAGACAGTTTAATAAACTAATATTTTAACAATAAAATATAATAACAGAAAGATTTTCTGTTCTAACCCAATATTCCAGTCTCACTCCAAACTTTGTTTTTAGTCTAACCTTCATCTGTGATCCACACAGGAGAAGGATCACAGACCTTTAGATTAAACACTTGGTGAAAATGACACCGTTTGAAGTTGAAGATGAATTTCAACACAACACAACACAACAACCAAATCATTTCAACACAAAACAAAAAATTAACAATTTCAACACATTTTAACAACTGAACTGCTGTAACAGCTGTTTTTCCTCTTACATCCGTCCATACGTTTTCTAGAGAAGCAAACTCCTCCTGTCAGGATTTGAAATCTGAGCTGAAATTATGTTGTGTTGTTTCACAGAACATCAGTTCTCTGAACGTGTGAGACAAACTTTTCTTAAATGTCCGTCAGAAAAATTAACACGTACAAGTCCGAACTGGAATAAAAGCTCTGTTATCACAGTTTTTCCTTTTTGGAGCATGACGTGAACTTCCTGTTCTTACTTTTCACTAATTTGATTGGCTGAATGTCTTTTGTTAAAGGTGCAGTTCTTGATCTGAGATCACGATTCACTGATCTCAGGATGAACCAGCTCATTTTGGATCGATACGATTGATCACAGAAGGATATTCTCCGTTATGTAGACGACACACTGTTGTATTGATCAGCCTCATTCATGTTTGGGTTTATTTAAACAGTTTGAACCGGATTAATTCATTTGAATCAGGTAAAACACACATGTCACACTTTATAATGATACATGATAAATTAATTATCTTATTATAGTAAAATAGAATATAAATAAATATATAAAATAATTACATAATAGAACATATAACAAAAATAATTTAACTATAATTTATCAGTTCACTTTAAATTCACAGTTTGAGGAATTAATGATAACATACCTAGAGGAGGAGAAGAAGAAGAAAAAGAGTTCAGACCTGTTTCTCTCGGACGGATGCTGCTCGTTCTCTCTGTACAGATAAATGAAGGTTGTCTGATTAAGTTTGATTCTCTCTCTCTCTCTCTCTCTCACTCTACTCCCCTCCTTCAGTCATGCTCGCTCACCATGAAATTAAATCACGTCTGTATGTGTGTGTTACCCCCCCCCCACACACACACACACACATACAAACACACAGGCCATAAATGGATTTGAGAATGCAAGGGCACCTTTATTGTCTCTCTCCACACACTCTTCTCTTTCAATGTGTGTGTCTGTGTGTGAGAGAGACAGAGAGATAGATAGAGAGACAGCGAGGGACAGTGAGAGAGAGAGGGGGAGAGACAGAGAGACAGACAGAGGGACGTCCGGTTTAATGAGGCAGTAAGCAGACGTGCGAGTGGGGGTTAAATCGGTTCAACATTTCTTATACTTTCTAAATCTAACAAACTATCAGCATTTTTTGACCAATTTACTTTTATTTTTGCTCTTGTATATTTATCTATAAATACTTAAGAGTGCTACAGTGCAATGAGCGACTCAAAGCAGAAACAACCTGCAAAAACAACCCGAGCTTCTAGCATTTTGGCTAAGCTAGCCACCATGGCCGCCACTGCCTCGACTAGCAACGACCGCTGACAGCGGGAGCAATGCTGACCCAGTCACCAAGACTGACCTTGAGGCTTTGCTCAGGAAACAGCGTGATAGCTTCAAAGCCGACATGGCTAACATGGTACAACAATCAACTCACTGGGACAACAAGTGACATCGTTCAACAACCCTCTCACTTAAACTTAAGTTTTAGAAATTTTGAAAAACTCACCGAGATGGAAGCCATTGTTATGTCTCTACAGTCACAGACCAGGGTACTCCTGGAGTGGATGGATGATCTCGAAAACAGGTCCAGTCATTCTAATTTGATGATAATTAACATACCCAAGGGAAGCGAGAAGGATCAGGACCCAACAAAGTTTGTGTCTGATTTGTTAATGGTGGTGACAGTCCTGGTATTTTCAACAACCCTCCAGAGACAGATTGAGCCCACCGCTTCCTCGGTCCTAGACCAGGAGATGCCGGCACAGTTAAACCAAGGGCTTTTATTGTTAAATTCCTCAGTTTCCAGGAGAAAAAAAAGTCTAAAAATGGGCCAGGCAACACAAACTGGATTACCGCGGCTCCAAGTTTGAGAGTATACCTGGACATCAGCACCGTTCTGGCTAAAAAATGAACTGCATTCAAAGTCTCACGTTCAAAACTCTCTTTACCTGACAGGAATACAATTCCATCCTGCCCGTCTCCAGGTTTCATTCTGAAATGACAGCTACTACTTTGACTGTCTGCTAAAAACCCAGGACTTCGACGACCAGCACATTGCTCCCACCGGCTAATGGATGCTGAGCCTGTTAAAGGGATGTCAGCCTCTGGACTTATAGCGCTCTAATGCGAGTGAACATTCATAAATGGATAGTTCTGGAAAAGGTTAACCTGAAAGACCATGATCCTTAAACTCTCTCCAAGTTTGTATGCAACTAAATAACCTGGTGTGGAACCAATGTGAAGTATGGATATATTTGACAGTCAGCAGTCATCTTACAATTTCTTTTTCTATGAAGTTACTAATGTAACATTTAATTATTGTTAACTTTCTTATTTTATTTGTCTGTCCGGTATGGTTTAGGTATGGTTGTCATGGGCTACTACTTCTTTTACAACCCAGGTGTTGCTTTGAATGAGCATTGCTCTCTGCTAATTCCCTTTACTAAGTTGCACTGTTTATCTTAGATATATTTGCAGATACAGGATCCCTATGAGCTCGGGAAAGAAAGAAAGGTTGCGGGTTTTACGTCATATGGAAGTGTCACAGTTATGAGGTCCTGCTGCTAGTTCTAGTTCTTAGAACGAGCTTAGGAATGATTAGGTGTGTTTACGTGCTTTCTGTTCTGAGAGGTTTCTGTTTGGGGAATTTGGTTGTTGGGTCCTACAGGATGGTTTTTGTATGTGTTATTTTTTCCCTTTCCTTATCAAGGCACTATGTTACTGCTCCATATACCCTTATATCCGATTGTGGCTAACATAAACAAAAAACGGAGGAGCAAGTCTGAGATTTGTCTCTTGGAATTTAAAAGGGATCAATGGCCTGGTCAGGAGAGGTAGAATATTTTCTCACTTGCCTTCTTATAAGAGACTCACCTGACCATGAACGATCATCATAGGTTAAAGGTGCATGGGTTGGCCAAACCTTTCATTCCAATTTTAGTAGCAAAGCAAGGGGTACAGCTATTTTGATACATAAAAATACACAGTTTAGCCCAAGGCTGTTTTGTAATCGTTTCAGGTTCCCTCAATAATGTCACTGTTGTTCTTGTCAATCTTAATGCACCCAACTAGGATGATGAAGCATTCATTGGAGAAGTAATTTCATTTCTACCTGATTTAAACTCCTACGACTTAATTTTGGGTGGTGACCTTAACTGTACAATGGACCCATTATTTGATAAGTCTTGTCCAAAATGATAATCCCCTTCTCTAATTGCCAAACCAATTTCCTCATATATGAACCAAATTAGAATTATGGATCCATGGCATTTTCTTAATCCTGATTTCTTTTTACTCTCACGCCCATTAAACATTTTCAAGAATCGCTTACTTTTTTGTTGATAATTATTTCCTCTCTGCTGTCAAATGCATGGAATACTCAACTCTAGTGATATCTGATCATGCTCCATTGTTGCTTGACCTCACGTTTAAACTCGACACTACAGGAAAAATGAAGCACTCTTGTTTTCACAGAAACTATATATGGGGTTGTGGTGTCTGAAATGCTATGTGTTGTCTTCCCTATAAAAGAAATGTATCTTTGGGTTTGAGGCCCACAGGTCCTGAGGAATTTGGAGAAAGCCTGAATATACAGGGCATTAGGTCACAGTTTTAAGGGTTACCCTAAATTTGAGCTAGTGCCTTCTCTCCCTGTTACCAGGCAGATGAGAAGAGCTGGATGAAAGCCAGATGTGTTTTCTTTAGATTCACAAGAGTCCTTGATATTCATTGTATTTCATTGTACCTGTTAAAGGAATAAATGCATTTATCAAAAAAGAGAGACAGCGAGGGACAGTGAGAGAGAGAGAGACAGAAAGAGAGACAGAAACAGTGAATGTTTTACTTGCAGTCTGAACACACACCCACACACAGAGTCAGCTTCCTGCCTTTGTGGAAACTTCCTCTTTTTCTAATTTTTAGAAACAGTGATGATGTTTGTCAAAGATATTTCTGTCATTTCAGCTCGTTCTTATCTCACTGATGCTTGTTCAAGTGTTTCTGATCAGTTTGGATTCAATTAGTTATTTGATGATATGAAAACAGGCTGAGATGCCATGATTGACAGATGAGACTGACTCAGGATTGATTGAGAGTGTGTATGGGCGGGACCTCAATGCACCGCTCCACCCCACGATCACAGCTGCACAGACTCTGACTGTAAATTACATCATCACCACATGATGGCAGCATTTATATCTGATATATTTTAGCTTCATGGAGAGGTGTCATCAACTTTATTTACAGTGACAGGTCCAAACCCAAACAAACTCGGCAGAGGCCAAACCAGATCTAGACCAGGACCCTCTATCTAATCATTTTTACGAGTCCTGTTGGAAAATGAGCCAGGGAATACAAAGCTCACTTTCACAATCCGTCTGGTGCAGTTGGGTGCTCTCAGATGTTGGGTTGGATCTCAGTGTAGTTCTTCGCGACTCCAGAGAACCTGATGATGTGAACTTCAGGGTCTTTGGGTTTAAAGTCCTGCCACAGGTACTCAGGTAAAATAACCTTATTGGGCTTATTAATCCACATGTACCTGAAGCCACCAAACAGGAAGTATAGTCATTACAATATTAACCAGGGTCAACACCTGTTCAGGTGACTCTACGCCTGCCAAGCAGCCTCAATGCCTTTCATAGCATCATCCTCCAGACTGAAGCAGCACGTTTTGGTGAGGTGGTGTACTTCCTGCAGGAGGCCTCCACATGCCCCCCACAGTAGTAGAAGTCCCCCTCCCCAGGAGCCACGTAGGCTTTGGAGATGGGCCGCTGCTCATGGGGGGACACGCTGCAGTCGACTTTGAAGTAACCTGCAGACACAGATTGGAAAGACAAAGGGAACATATCCAAACATAAAGGTGAGACGTGGAATGGAAGAGCCGAGTGGTCTTGTTGGCTCCGTGTTGCTTAATCTCAAACACAACAGACATTGTTACCACACAACTGAGTAAAATTGGGATTTCACTACACAACAGAAGTGTCCGTCTATTATGGACCACACTAGTTGCTGCTGAGTTGCTACCACAGCAACCAGTCCACCCAGTGACTTCATCCCCCAGCGGCTGTGGAACTTGGAGTCCACATCCAGACAGAAGATGTAGTCGGCATAGTCACAAAGCTCCTCCTTTAGTAGGGTCTGGATTGGCTGCATCCTGCGAGAAGCTGGGCACCAAACACACCGTCAGCTTGAGGAAGAGCAAGACTTGCTTCTAGAAACCAGGCGGACAGTTTATTGGGAACACAACACTTCCTTGTGTGCGGGTGGCTGTGGCTGAGGGGGTGGAGCGGTCGTCTTCCAACCGGAAGTTCGATCCCCAGTCTTCCCATCTGCAAGCCAAAGTGTCCTTAGGCAAGATACTGAACCCCAAACTGCCCAATAGAACAACAAAAAGTGCTAGCTATAGAAGCACTCTATGTATGAATGTGTGTGTGAATGGGTGAATGGAAAACTGTAGTGTAAAGCGCTTTGAGTGGTCTTCAAGACTAGAAAAGCGCTATATAAATACAACCATTTACCATTCCTTTACCTGTCTGCCACCGGCCATTTTGACTTGGGGTATCTTCTTTGGATGCTTGGTGAAGACATACACGCATGTTGAAACCAGCGAAGAAGTGCTGCTCCATGGTCTCCAGAAAAGTTTTCAGGAACATAGTGTACCTGTGAACAATTATGATCAAAGACACAAACTGAAGTATTAACTACCAGCTCCCTCCACAGGTCACTGACATCATTACAACAGAATAAAAACAACCAGCTCCCTCAATGAATCAGTTAATAATAAAACAAGGAAACAAAATTGTGTGTGTGTGTGTTTGTTACCTGCAGGGCTGCTGCCAGACTGAGCTTTTCAAAAGTCTGTGGATTCAAACAGAAACATAATCGTTAATCAGAGCAGTTCAGTCAGTGTTATCAATCGTATCAGTAACATCAGAATCAATATTGAATCAATACTTTTGATTACTACATTTGTAATCTATTACATCTCAGAGGTAAATACTTAACTGTTTATTCCATTAAAACTTGAGTTACTTTAAGTGAAGGAGGAAAACATCACAGCTGAAACCTAAACTGAAAGAAAATCAACTTAGAGAAACAACTTCCTGGAACAAATTCAGAGATAAAGAGATAAACAGGACAAACGATCACAGTTTGTTCTACAAACAAAGAATTGCCTTCTTCTTGTCATTCCTCCTCTATTGAGAGGGAGTCAACGTCATTGCTGCTAACCCTCTCAGACTTCAGGATCGACTAGACTTCCCTCTAGAATCTTCATCACTTATTGACTGAACCCTGATCTGAAACTCTCTGTTTCCTTTGCTCTTGAATCTTCAGGTTGATTTGAGTTGTGTGATTAATTGGTCCATTAACATGTTTTACGATTATTTTGTGTGCTACTGAGAATAACGCCTCCTTTCCCCCTCTAGAAACAAAATGAACATTAGTCATGTGTTCCTGACGTGTTCCTCACATGTTCTAGAGGTTCTCTATGTGAGCAAACAAATGTCTGAGTCATTTTCTGGAACTTTATATGTCATGTCCTGGCAAGGAAACCTCTTTATTAAAGATATTACGGTAGAACTGTCATGATAACACATTGAGGAAGATGTGAACGGACGACACTGCAATTAAACACTACACTGAAGATCAATTTGAATGATACAGGTGTAATTAATTTAAAATACCCAGTTTTCTTTAGTAAATGAACAAACTGTGAAAACCTGGAGACTTTGTCTTGGTTTATCTCTGTGTAGTTTAGATTTTTCACCAGCACCTGAAGGAGTGAGGACATTTTGACTGGTCCTAACTTCTTCAAAGGACTGTTTGAGGATTAAGACTTTTAGAGTTAGAATCAGGTTTAGGTTTGGGTTAGAGTTAGTTATTCAGTTTGGGTGATTAAGGTAAGGGTTAGGGGTTAGGGAATGCATTACGTCAATGAGTTTCCTCACTAAGATAGAAATACAAACGTGCGTGTGTGTACTTCCTGTTTGACCCATGTGTTTTGTTTTCTGTCTAAATGTAAACTGAACTTCCTGTCGTTTTCTCTTGAAACGTTAAGTGAACTTTTACTGAAACAAATGGAACAGAAACATTTAGACTGTGGCCAAACTCACAGATGATGGAAAAGATAATCAATAAATATGGTTAATCAATTAAGTCATGAAAGTTTAGATTTTATGATTTCACATCACTTTCTAATTGATCTGTTTCATCATTTGAATACCCTTTAAACCCCCAGAATAAACCCCTATTAAACACCTTATTAAACCCTTAATAAACACTTACATATACCCTTAACAAATGGCAATGAACCCTTAAAAAATCCTTAATAAACCATTCATTAAACTTTAGTAAACCCTGAATAAACCCTAAATAAAAGCATTGTTGACCGAAAAAATTTGAATTCTTTCATAGTCCAGAATCCAATGAAAGTAACTGGTGATTGATTCTGTAATAAAACAACAGAAAAATCATAACCTGCCTCCATTCTGCTCCTGTGATGTCATCCAAGTGTCCGCAAGCCCCGACATTCAAATTCCACTTAAACAAGGTAATTTCTAAATTATTTCTGTATAACAAACCATTGCTAAATACTCAAATTAACCCTGAATGAAACCTTCATAAAACACCTTACTAAAACTTTGATAAACACATATAATGAACCCTTAATAAACCAAATAAACCCATCATCAACACTTTGAACACTTATTAAAACTTAATTAAAATATAATAAACATTTAATAAACCCTTAAAAAATACTATAAAAAAACATAATCAAACCTCCAATAAAAATCTTAAAAACGCTTTAATACACTCTTAATAAATAGTTTAATCCAGATTAAGAGACTCTGACAGAAACACTTTCTGTGTGTGGGTGGTGGGGTTGGGGGGTGGTGGGGGGGGATACACCAAGGAAATTTCCACTTTTTGTATTCAGTTTCACTTCCTGCAGGATGAAGTTTTATTTAAAGGAGGTTCATCACAACCAACGACCAGAACCTCCAGAACCTCAAGAATTTCTATTACCTCTATAACCTCAAGAACCTCCAGGAACTCGAAGAACCTCAAGAATTTCTAGAACCTGAAGAATTTCTAGAACCTCAAGAACCTTCCACAGGTGAGTTGTTTTCAGAAATAATGGGAAATTATTCTAACTGAATCAGCAACTATTAGTAACTATAATATGACATGTCTCTGTCTCTCTCTGTCTCTGTCTGTCTGTCTGTCTACCTGTCTGCTTCAGTCAGTGGGGATGGGGCAGTGTGTCTTCAGTCTGTGGACAGAATTAAACATGTCTTCTTCTAGGTCCTCAGATAACTGTATCAAAATGAACAAAGACCATTTTTAGAATCAGATGATTTTTATTTATCATATTAGAAGCAACATGGTCAGAAGAAAGAAAGAGTGACACCTGCAGGTCAGTTTAGTTACTGTCACGTTAACAACATGATCAGAAGAGATAATGAAGCATAATTTAAAGTCAAAATGACGTCACTGTGTCGGAGGTCAGGGTCGTAGATCGTAGATTGGAGTGACTCCCAACAGTCGTCACACTCAACAAACAGACGCAACGATCATGTGACTGATTTAAGTTTCGTTTCCGATTAAGTGACAGCTCAGAGTGGAAGAACTTGACAACTCAGAAAGAACATTTAGTCCGAAACCGTCACGAATCACATGACTCACCATCTCCATGCGAGGCCACGCCACTCACTTTCCACTAAATTTCAGTTTGAGTTGGAAACTTGAGCCACATCTGAAATCAAACATCAGGCTCCAAGTTTCCACCCATACGCTAACGCTCGACGACTCTGACGTGATGCTCGATGCCTCTGAACGGGGAACATGTTCGTCAGTAATATAATGACTGTCCGTCGCACAGATAAATACTAACATTGTCCCCGTTGAAGTCTGAGGTTCCTCCAGCTCCTGCCGCAAAGGTCAGAGTTTATTTTTGCTTTCAGGTCACAAATTGACGTCTCTCATCAATATTTATTGACGTCTGATCACTCTGATCACTTTGATAAGCTCCATCGGAATGTGATGTCATCACAGCATCTTTGATAAAAAAGCTTTGATTCATCACTTTTCTTCAACGGATTTCTGTGAGAACATGTCGCTGACATCACTGCAACTTTATTGATCCTGTTATTCTTTGGGTCATCTCAAAATGTTAAAATTGACAGAATCATTATAACAAACAATAAAAACAGCATCATCTACTGTATGAACAACATTGTTCGTAATTGTAAGGGTTGTAGATCAAAACTTACCTGGTCCAAGTTTCTGCCGCTTGATTCTGATTAGT
The DNA here is from genome assembly GCF_024713975.1 of Paralichthys olivaceus. Lineage (NCBI taxonomy): Eukaryota > Metazoa > Chordata > Actinopteri > Pleuronectiformes > Paralichthyidae > Paralichthys > Paralichthys olivaceus. The sequence continues at coordinate 61,199 of NC_091097.1, read as the reverse complement.
CACAGAGGTAGACATCCTCTGATTTGCTAATTGGACCTGACATCAAACCAATCTCTTTGCTCTCTAACCATGTCCAGGACCTGCTGAAGAACAGGACTAAGTGCCGATCACCTCAAACAAAAACCCAGAATGATGATGCCCTCTTCAGTCCTTCTTGCCTTCCTGCAGCTGAGCAGCTTCCAGCTGATGGTGGTTTCCATGCCGCCCTGCACACTGCAGGCAAACGTGGTGAAGGAAACCCATCGCCGGCTCAAAGACTTGGTAAGACCACAACCTTTCAACTGTGCACTCAGCACCACATTTTAAAAAGCACCTTTAGCAAGCTATGAACTGTTTCCTGCCCTTTCTGTAGGGGCCACCGTTTCCTTTTCACTGCCTGCAGTACAACGTCAACATCTCATTTCCAGACAACGCCTTCTCTGCCAGCACAGCCGGTCTCTCTAAAGTAAGCCTCTGACCTCACCTGAGCCTTTCAACCAATCACAGAGCTGGATTCTTACGTTCAAACCTTATTTTCAAATTCTTTAAAATTCTGAACTCTGACATCGAATTGGCTCCCTGCAGTGCCGCCAGGTATTATGGGTGGTGTTTGAGACACTGCGGGGGACAAAGCTAATTATCGAAGACAATGACTCACCTGTCGGAGAGGGTGGAGTCACGTGGGACGAAGAGAAATTCAACACCTTCCAGATCCTGCAGCACCGACTGCTGACCGATGGAAGCTGTGTGAGTATGACAGGTTCCCAGGGTCCTGTGCTGGGCCCACTTCATTCATTCATTCATTCATTCATTCATTAAATTATTCATTTTTTCATTCTTTCTTTCTTTCTTCCTCCAGCTTTCCATGGTGGCTGCAGCTCCAGATGTTTTCTCGTCGTACTTCAGTAATGTGACAGATGTTTTGCAGCAGCAGGTAAAACTTTCTCCTTCTGCTGAACTTCAACATGAAGTTTTATAAGTAAATTATACTATACAAATATCATATATATGGTATATGTTTGTATAAATGTGATTTTTTAAATGTTTCATTTTATTATGAGGTCAGGTAAATTTTTATTGTTGATTACTTTGACTAATTAAAGTGAAATAATGTTTATTTATTGACTTTTTTAATTTTATCTCAGTAAATGAAGAAAAGGTAAAATGTTGAAACCTCTTTAGATTTAATTCATGCATAATCATTTGATGATGAGTATTTTAGTCAAAGTGTGTGGATCGATCAAAGCTGAGGGGACGGGTCTCTCTGTGTGTCACTCAGGACAGCGCCGCCTGTGGTTGGATGGCTCTGAGGAGAGATGTTCTCGGGGTCCTAAAGACTGCCCTGCAGGACCACCACAGCTGTTTCACATGACTGCCACTCAATCCATAACTATTTGTTAATTGATCAACTTATTTATTCATTTTTATACTTTGATATTTATATATTTATATTAAAAATATATATTTTTTATTTATCTTTTTCACTTTCACTTGAATCAATAAAAATTACAGCATCATGAAAACTTCTGTCCTGTCCTTCTGTTTATTTTTGATCTATGTTCCTCTTGGCCATATCTTACGTAATATTTCTAGGGTTATACTATGCGGATGACACCCAGCTCATCCTGTCCGCCAAACCTACATCAATCCTCCCGCCTACCTGCCTCTCTGATTGCAACAGGAAATTGAATACTGATTCTTCTGCAACTTCCTCAAACTCAACAGTGATAAAACCTAAGGTTCTCCTTATTGGCACCAAATCCACCTTAACAAATCAGACAGTTTTTCCTTCATCGTTGATAATTCTTTAGTTTCTCCCTCCCTTCAGGTTTAGAGTCTGGGTGTCACCCTTGAGAGCACGTCTTTCCAAGTTCACATCAATAATGTTACTGAGTCCCCATACTTCCATCTACGTAACATTAATGAACAGCGCCACCAGTCTTGTTCACACCCTGATTACATCGGTATTGACTCTATCAGGTGCAGTAGAACCGACTCTCATTTGTTGGTCTCCCTCACAATTTCCTTCATAAACTTCATCTCATCCAGAACTAATCACATCATTTCCAGAACCTCCTCTACTAACCCCCAATCCATCACTCCTGTGCTCCAGCAGCTTCATTAAGATTCTGCTCCTCACCTTTAAGGCCATCCATAATCTCACTTCTCTTTACAGAGGGCAGCAGAGAGCAGCAGGCACACACACAAACGTGACATGTCTTTAATCCTCATATGGACACATTATGACATCATATCAAACATCATCACTGGAACACTGATGTTACCAAACAGCTCCAACATCAATCAATCAAACTTTTTTGTACAGTTTCACAAATCAAATTTTTAACTGAGTGTACAACAATCCCCCCAAAAATGTAGAAAGTCACATGCGAGGATCTGTCTCCCAGGACAGACAGAAGCGTTATAGATGCTGCGTGTATCTACATCACTGAAGCCATTTTCAGACATGAGCTCCAGGTAGAATCCAGAGTTCATGTTTTCACAGCTGAACAACTCAGCAGCAGGTTTTCTGCTCAGACTCGTTCAGCATCAGATCCTCCTCCTTCTTCAGGTGAGAGGTGGAGCAGAGACAGGAAGTGATCATGTGATCATGGTTACATCACCTGACACCGTCGTCAGCTCTCATCACCACAAACTGTCTTCATGTCTTCGTAGAAGACACACAGGGTCTTTGTCTCCAGAGACATTTGTTTGTGTTTCTTCATGTTTGTGTCACATGTTAGAAGCTCATCACCCCCCCACTCCCTCAGTGGATCAGTGGAGGACGCTCTGCTGTGTCCTCACTTCTCCTGGATTTAGACTTTATACAGGAGTGAAGGAGGAGACAGACAAACTGAGTCTCACTCTGACATTTGAGTTCGTCCTCCAGAGAAGATCCAGAGAACTGAGGAGTTCATGTCTGAAGCGGCTTAAGTTACCACAGAAACAGGAAGTGTCCTTGGATGAAAGGCATTTATGTCAACCAATCAGACACAAGTCAAGGGACTTGAAACTACCCCATGAAGTAACACAAAATATCTAGGCTGCAAATCAGAGCTACACCACACAAACTCACACAAGCAAAGGTGAACCAAATCCACAATGACTTGTATATCACAAGCCTCATACAAACAGTACAAGTGTTAAACAAGTGTTACAGTTTACTTTGAATGCTCAACACTAAACCCCCTAAATGTGTTTATTGAAATAAATAGATAGATAGATGACTTTATTAATCCCCCATTGGGGGAATGAAGTTGTCATAGCAGCAGGTACACTGATAAATAAAAACACAAGAAGACATATTAAAAGAAAATAATAATACTAACCTATAAGACATAATAACAATTAAAATCTGAGAAGACATATAGTAATACAAATAAAAAATAAAAACCAAGAAGACATAATAAAAACCAAGAATTTGAATATGAATATATCGATGAAATACCCTAAAACACATCAGTAGAATGCCCATAAATAGTTAAAGTGTTAAAGTGCGGGAAGATACACCAAGAATGTTCAGCGATGCTGAGTACTGACAGATATTTATGCTAGGAAATAATGCTGTTTAAATGTATAACTATGATATAATAAAGTATTATATATATTATGAAGTATAATATAACATGGTAACACTATAATATAATAAAGAAGAAATAACATAATATGTCATGATATAACAGCATAGTGAATAAGAATGTGAATAAGAATATAAGAAATAATATAATATAATATAAATATGATATTAAAATATGTAATGTAATGCAACATGATATACTGCAGTATAATATAATACAATATACCATATACTATGATATGATATAACACACCATAATATAAAAACAGTACAGGTGAATTCAAGATATTAATACAGATCTACAGTGATTAAGAGCAGGATGAAGTTATATAATATTCCGTGACCACAGGTCTGACAGAGACAGATGAATTTAAGAGTCTACTGGCACCAGGCAGAAACGACCTCCTGTAGCGTTCCTTATTACAGCGGGGGTGAATGAGCCTGTTACTGAGGCTGCTCTTTAGATTGTCCAGTGTCTTACGGAGGGGCAGGGAAGCATTGTCCATGATTGACAGCAGTTTTGCCAGCATTCTGTCCTTGGCCACCTCCTCCAGGGAGACCAGCTTAGAGCCAACAACATGCCCGGCCTTTAATCAGTTTGTTCAATGATAGTTATTATCACACACCACAATGGTGTCACTGCAGCCGAGTAGAGAGAGAGATCTGTATATAAAGAATCTGTATATATAAGCTCAGCACACTAATCAGCCCAGGTGCCTGTCAATCAGATGAACAACCAACAGGAAAGGAGGGACAAAGCAAAGCAAAAACAGGAAGTAACAGTTTAGCATAAAACCTGGAAACAGAGGGAACCTTTCTCTGACTGAAAATATTTCATCTGAATGTTCAAAGTTCCAGAAGACCACATCATAGCAAGTTACACATTTCCTGAATAAAGATCAGATGTGTTTAGGTAGTAAAGAGAAGTAAAGGTTCTTGAATAAAGATAAATATTCTTGAAAAAAGATCAAATGTTCTTGAATAAAGATGAAATGTTCTTGAATAAAGATGAAATGTTCTTGAATAAAGATGAAATGTTCTTGAATAAAGATCAAATATTCTTGAATAAAGATGAAATGTTCTTGAAAAGAGATCAAATGTTCTTGAATAAAGATCAAAGGTTCTTGAATAAAGATGAAATGTTCTTGAAAAAAGATAAAATGTTCTTGAATAAAGATGAAATGTTCTTGAATAAAGATGAAATGTTCTTGAATAAAGATGAAATGTTCTTGAATAAAGATGAAATGTTCTTGTTTAAAGATAAAATGTTCTTGAATAAAGATGAAATGTTCTTGAATAAAGATGAAATGTTCTTGAAAAAAGATAAAATGTTCTTGAATAAAGATGAAATGTTCTTGAATAAATATGAAATGTTCTTGAATAAAGATGAAATGTTCTTGTTTAAAGATAAAATGTTCTTGAATAAAGATGAAATGTTCTTGAATAAAGATGAAATGTTCTTGAAAAAAGATAAAATGTTCTTGAATAAAGATGAAATGTTCTTGAATAAATATGAAATGTTCTTGAATAAAGATGAAATGTTCTTGAATAAAGATGAAATGTTCTTGAAAAGAGATCAAATGTTCTTGAATAAAGATAAAATGTTCTTGAATAAAGATGAAATGTTCTTGAATAAATATGAAATGTTCTTGAATAAAGATAAAATGTTCTTGAATAAAGATCAGATATTCTTGAAAAAATATCAAATGTTCTTGAATAAAGATAAAATGTTCTTGAATAAAGATGAAATGTTCTTGAATAAAGATAAAATGTTCTTGAATAAAGATAAAATGTTCTTGAATAAAGATAAAATGTTCTTGAATAAAGATCAGATATTCTTGAAAAAATATCAAATGTTCTTGAGTAAAGATAAAATGTTCTTGAATAAAGATGAAATGTTCTTGAAAAAAGATAAAATGTTCTTGATTAAAGATGAAATGTTCTTGACTAAAGATCAAATGTTCTTGACTAAAGATCAAATGTTCTTGAATAAAGATGAAATGTTCTTGAATAAAGATGAAATATTCTTGAAAAAAGATCAAATGTTCTTGAAAAAAGATCAAATATTCTTGAATAAAGATCAAATGTTCTTGAATAAAGATGAAATGTGAAATGTTCTTGAATAAAGATGAAATGTTCTTGAATAAAGATGAAATGTTCTTGAATAAAGATGAAATGTTCTTGAATAAAGATAAAATGTTCTTGAATAAAGATCAAATATTCTTGAATAAAGATGAAATGTTCTTGAATAAAGATGAAATGTGAAATGTTCTTGAATAAAGATAAAATGTTCTTGAATAAAGATGAAATGTTCTTGAATAAAGATAAAATATTCTTGAAAAAAGATAAAATGTTCTTGAATAAAGATAAAATGTTCTTGAATAAAGATGAAATGTTCTTGAATAAAGATGAAATGTTCTTGAAAAGAGATCAAATGTTCTTGAATAAAGATCAAAGGTTCTTGAATAAAGATGAAATGTTCTTGAAAAAAGATAAAATGTTCTTGAATAAAGATGAAATGTTCTTGAATAAATATGAAATGTTCTTGAAAAGAGATCAAATGTTCTTGAATAAAGATAAAATATTCTTGAAAAAAGATAAAATGTTCTTGAATAAAGATAAAATGTTCTTGAATAAAGATGAAATGTTCTTGAATAAAGATGAAATGTTCTTGAAAAAAGATCAAATGTTCTTGACTAAAGATAAAATGTTCTTGACTAAAGATAAAATGTTCTTGACTAAAGATCAAATATTCTTGAATAAAGATGAAATGTTCTTGAATAAAGATGAAATGTGAAATGTTCTTGAATAAAGATAAAATGTTCTTGAAAAAAGATCAAATGTTCTTGAATAAAGATGAAATGTGAAATGCTCTAGAATAAAGATAAAATGTTCTTGAATAAAGATCAGATATTCTTGAAAAAATATCAAATGTTCTTGAATAAAGATAAAAATATTCTTGAAAAAAGATGAAATATTCTTGAAAAAAGATGAAATGTTCTTGAAAAAAGATCAAATGTTCATGAATGAAGATATAGATAAAATATTCTTGAGTAAAGATGAAATGTTCTTGAATAAAGATAAAGATCAAATGTTCTTGAATAAAGATGAAATGTTCATGAATGAAGATATAGATAAAATATTCTTGAGTAAAGATGAAATGTTCTTGAATAAAGATAAAGATGAAATGTTCTTGAATAAAGATGAAATGTTCTTGAAAAGAGATCAAATGTTCTTGAATAAAGATCAAAGGTTCTTGAATAAAGATGAAATGTTCTTGAAAAAAGATAAAATGTTCTTGAATAAAGATGAAATGTTCTTGAATAAATATGAAATGTTCTTGAAAAGAGATCAAATGTTCTTGAATAAAGATGAAATGTTCTTGTTTAAAGATAAAATGTTCTTGAATAAAGATGAAATGTTCTTGAATAAAGATAAATATTCTTGAAAAAAGATCAAATGTTCTTGAATAAAGATGAAATGTTCTTGAATAAAGATGAAATGTTCTTGAATAAAGATGAAATGTTCTTGAAAAAAGATCAAATGTTCTTGACTAAAGATAAAATGTTCTTGACTAAAGATAAAATGTCCTTGACTAAAGATCAAATATTCTTGAATAAAGATGAAATGTTCTTGAATAAAGATGAAATGTGAAATGTTCTTGAATAAAGATAAAATGTTCTTGAAAAAAGATCAAATGTTCTTGAATAAAGATGAAATGTGAAATGTTCTAGAATAAAGATAAAATGTTCTTGAATAAAGATCAGATATTCTTGAAAAAATATCAAATGTTCTTGAATAAAGATAAAAATATTCTTGAAAAAAGATGAAATATTCTTGAAAAAAGATGAAATGTTCTTGAAAAAAGATCAAATGTTCATGAATGAAGATATAGATAAAATATTCTTGAGTAAAGATGAAATGTTCTTGAATAAAGATAAAGATCAAATGTTCTTGAATAAAGATAAAATGTTCATGAATGAAGATATAGATAAAATATTCTTGAGTAAAGATGAAATGTTCTTGAATAAAGATAAAGATCAAATGTTCTTGAATAAAGATCAAATGTTCTTGAATAAAGATGAAATGTTCTTGAAAAAAGATCAAATGTTCTTGAATAAAGATGAAATATTCTTGAAAAAAGATCAAATGTTCTTGAATAAAGATAAAATGTTCTTGAATAAAGATGAAATGTTCTTGAAAAAAGATTAAATGTTCTTGACTAAAGATCAAATATTCTTGAATAAAGATGAAATGTTCTTGAATAAAGATGAAATGTTCTTGAATAAAGATGAAATGTGAAATGTTCTTGAATAAAGATAAAATGTTCTTGAATAAAGATGAAATGTTCTTGAATAAAGATGAAATGTGAAATGTTCTTGAATAAAGATAAAATGTTCTTGAATAAAGATGAAATGTTCTTGAATAAAGATCAGATATTCTTGAAAAAAGATAAAATGTTCTTGAATAAAGATAAAATGTTCTTGAATAAAGATAAAATGTTCTTGAATAAAGATCAGATATTCTTGAAAAAAGATCAAATTTTCTTGACTAAAGATCAAATATTCTTGAATAAAGATGAAATGTTCTTGAATAAAGATGAAATGTGAAATGTTCTTGAATAAAGATAAAATGTTCTTGAATAAAGATAAAATGTTCTTGAATAAAGATCAGATATTCTTGAAAAAAGATCAAATGTTCTTGACTAAAGATCAAATATTCTTGAATAAAGATGAAATGTTCTTGAATAAAGATAAAATGTTCTTGACTAAAGATCAAATATTCTTGAATAAAGATGAAATGTTCTTGAATAAAGATGAAATGTGAAATGTTCTTGAATAAAGATAAAATGTTCTTGAATAAAGATAAAATGTTCTTGAATAAAGATCAAATATTCTTGAAAAAAGATCAAATGTTCTTGACTAAAGATAAAATATTCTTGACTAAAGATCAAATATTCTTGAATAAAGATAAAATGTTCTTGAATAAAGATAAAATGTTCTTGAATAAAGATGAAATGTTCTTGAATAAAGATAAAAATATTCTTGAAAAAAGATGAAATGTTCTTGAATAAAGATGAAAGGTTCTTGAATAAAGATGAAATGTTCTTGAATAAAGATAAAATATTCATGAATGAAGATAAAGATAAAATATTCTTGAGTAAAGATGAAATGTTCTTGAATAAAGATAAAGATCAAATATTCTTGAAAAAAGATGAAATGTTCTTGAATAAAGATGAAATGTTCTTGAATAAAGATGAAATGTTCTTGAATAAAGATAAAATATTCTTGAAAAAAGATAAAATGTTCTTGACTAAAGATAAAATGTTCTTGACTAAAGATCAAATATTCTTGAATAAAGATGAAATGTTCTTGAATAAAGATGAAATGTGAAGTGTTCTTGAATAAAGATAAAATGTTCTTGAAAAAAGATCAAATGTTCTTGAATAAAGATGAAATGTGAAATGTTCTAGAATAAAGATAAAATGTTCTTGAATAAAGATCAGATATTCTTGAAAAAATATCAAATGTTCTTGAATAAAGATAAAATGTTCTTGAATAAAGATAAAAATATTCTTGAAAAAAGATGAAATATTCTTGAAAAAAGATGAAATGTTCTTGAAAAAAGATCAAATGTTCATGAATGAAGATATAGATAAAATATTCTTGAGTAAAGATGAAATGTTCTTGAATAAAGATAAAGATCAAATGTTCTTGAATAAAGATGAAATGTTCATGAATGAAGATATAGATAAAATATTCTTGAGTAAAGATGAAATGTTCTTGAATAAAGATAAAGATAAAATGTTCTTGAATAAAGATGAAATGTTCTTGAATAAAGATGAAATGTTCTTGAATAAAGATAAAATGTTCTTGAATAAAGATAAAATGTTCTTGAATAAAGATGAAATGTTCTTGAAAAAAGATTAAATGTTCTTGACTAAAGATCAAATATTCTTGAATAAAGATGAAATGTTCTTGAATAAAGATGAAATGTTCTTGAATAAAGATGAAATGTGAAATGTTCTTGAATAAAGATAAAATGTTCTTGAATAAAGATGGAATGTTCTTGAATAAAGATGAAATGTGAAATGTTCTTGAATAAAGATAAAATGTTCTTGAATAAAGATGAAATGTTCTTGAATAAAGATCAGATATTCTTGAAAAAAGATCAAATGTTCTTGACTAAAGATCAAATATTCTTGAATAAAGATGATATTCTTGAATAAAGATGAAATGTGAAATGTTCTTGAATAAAGATAAAATGTTCTTGAATAAAGATCAAATATTCTTGAATAAAGATGAAATGTTCTTGAATAAAGATAAAATGTTCTTGAATAAAGATAAAAATATTCTTGAAAAAAGATGAAATATTCTTGAAAAAAGATGAAATGTTCTTGAAAAAAGATCAAATGTTCATGAATGAAGATATAGATAAAATATTCTTGAGTAAAGATGAAATGTTCTTGAATAAAGATAAAGATCAAATGTTCTTGAATAAAGATGAAATGTTCATGAATGAAGATATAGATAAAATATTCTTGAGTAAAGATGAAATGTTCTTGAATAAAGATAAAGATCAAATGTTCTTGAATAAAGATGAAATGTTCATGAATGAAGATATAGATAAAATATTCTTGAGTAAAGATGAAATGTTCTTGAATAAAGATAAAGATCAAATGTTCTTGAATAAAGATCAAATGTTCTTGAATAAAGATGAAATGTTCTTGAAAAAAGATCAAATGTTCTTGAATAAAGATAAAATGTTCTTGAATAAAGATGAAATGTTCTTGAAAAAAGATTAAATGTTCTTGACTAAAGATCAAATATTCTTGAATAAAGATAAAATGTTCTTGAATAAAGATGAAATGTTCTTGAATAAAGATGAAATGTGAAATGTTCTTGAATAAAGATAAAATGTTCTTGAATAAAGATGAAATGTTCTTGAATAAAGATGAAATGTGAAATGTTCTTGAATAAAGATAAAATGTTCTTGAATAAAGATGAAATGTTCTTGAATAAAGATCAGATATTCTTGAAAAAAGATAAAATGTTCTTGAATAAAGATAAAATGTTCTTGAATAAAGATAAAATGTTCTTGAATAAAGATCAGATATTCTTGAAAAAAGATCAAATTTTCTTGACTAAAGATCAAATATTCTTGAATAAAGATGAAATGTTCTTGAATAAAGATGAAATGTGAAATGTTCTTGAATAAAGATAAAATGTTCTTGAATAAAGATAAAATGTTCTTGAATAAAGATCAGATATTCTTGAAAAAAGATCAAATGTTCTTGACTAAAGATCAAATATTCTTGAATAAAGATGAAATGTTCTTGAATAAAGATGAAATGTGAAATGTTCTTGAATAAAGATAAAATGTTCTTGACTAGAGATCAAATATTCTTGAATAAAGATGAAATGTTCTTGAATAAAGATAAAATATTCATGAATGAAGATAAAGATAAAATATTCTTGAGTAAAGATAAAATATTCTTGAGTAAAGATGAAATGTTCTTGAATAAAGATAAAGATGAAATATTCTTGAAAAAAGATGAAATGTTCTTGAATAAAGATGAAATGTTCTTGAATAAAGATGAAATGTTCTTGAATAAAGATAAAATATTCTTGAAAAAAGATCAAATGTTCTTGAATAAAGATAAAATGTTCATGAATGAAGATAAAGATAAAATGTTCTTGAATAAAGATGAAATGTTCTTGAATAAAGATAAAGGTTCTAGAAATGAAACTGTTCTGTTGTCTTGTCAAACTTTGGAGAACACAGACATGCTTACAAACAACAAGCCTGGATTTGTTGGCTCATAACATAACTTCAACCAGTCTCTGTCTCTGATGCGAGCATGCGAGTCGACTCTTCCTCTCCTTGTCAGTGAGGAAGAAACAAAGATGATTGCGGCTGCAACAATTCCATCCGTTTTTTTTTTCATTTAAATCTCCTTTAATTTTTATTTCTGTGAGTAACTGATCTTTCTTCTATATAATCTGAAAACATATTACTCAGATCATGTCATTCTGTTTTTAAGAGGAAACTTAATTAGAACTGTCTGATGTAATCGGATTTCCTACGCATAGTGGTTCTCTTTTCCTAATTCCTTACAGCTTCTCCTTCACCCTGTGAGGTATTCTGTGGGGTCATGGGTTAGTGGCTAGGAAATGAGATCAGGATCTCTGGTCCTCATCTGGAGGAGTTGCATCATTTGCAAAATTTGATCGCATATGGGGAGTGTGCAGATTACACAAAAACATTCACGCTTTAGTCTTTTATTGTGAGCAGCAACAAGAACTTGAGCAGGAAGTCATCCACCTGTTCAGGGTCAGTCTGGCTCTTTCAAAATAAAAGACTCAAGTTTATCAGAACAGAATTTTAAATGCAGAGCTGCTCTGATTGGCTGTTGCTAAACAGGAAGTAGACATGGTTGGGGTTTACATGTTTTTATTGATTTATTTCCATAATGATAAAAAGAACATAAAAAACAGCGGTGATGTCACAGAACCAGTTGATGACACATGAGGAAGGGGGCGGGGATTCAGGGAGGCAGCAGTCTGTTTCAGCCGATCAAGGACAGGGGCAGCACAAGGGGTGGAGCTAAACGGAAGAACTGGCTGTCAGAATGTTGCCTAGCAACAGCAGTGCTGCATCCAATCGGAGAAGGGAATAGGGCTTGGCTCTAGCAGGAGGTGTATTCACACGAGGGGGCGTGGCTAAAGGACATCATCACTCTCAGCCGTGTGGAGCTGCGTGTCGTCAGCATCCGTCATGATGCTGCTGTCCTGACTGTCGTCCACCTCCGCTGCTAACAGGGTGAGACAGGTACAGAGAGACAGACAGATTGAGAGAGATGATGATTCAGTCATAGTAACAAAAATAAACTAAATGATTAAATGTGAAGTGAATGAAAATAACCAATGACCAATGATCAGTGATCATTGTTATCACCTTCGTCCTCGGGCAAGTATCTCTTATCAATGGCTTCTTTGATCTGGTTATTTGCTCCTTTAGGGTCCAGATCCATCGCCCAACTGAAGTTCATGAGAGCCAGGTGAGTCTGTCCCAGCTTCTTATAAACCTGAGAGTCAGACAGGTTAGAGACTCCGGGGCAGACACCAGGGAGACATGCACAGCTCTAAGTCCACTGACAGTGTTAATTCAGGTCTTTTCATACATGTTTGGATGTTGAAAACTTATTTTTGACAATTTTACTGCTCCTCTCCGTGTCTTCAAAATTCACACTGAGATCTGCACCAAACTTATAAACTTTGGGTGTGTTACTGTGTGTTATTTTCCCCTCAGGTTCATAAATAAGATACATAATTCTTTTATATAATCAACTGCTCATAGTGATGAATCTAACCCGGGACAAACGTGATCACTAGAAGTTTCCACAGTAGAGTGTAGTTTAAACCTAAATAAGATACTTTATTTTATGTATTATTATGCACTCAATCAATGGTTGTTTGGTATTTTAAAACTAGCGTGAACATGATAAGATGTGAAATGACTGGAACAGTTAAAACATTAAATCATCTTTAAAGAAGACAGGTCACGGGTCTCTGGACCGAGGTAAACTGTCTCAGGTCAGAGGGCACAGGTCAGAGAAGAGCAACCTTTTGTTACCTTTCCTATGAGGAAGTAAACCAGAGACTCTTTAGGAACAATCTGTTTCAACTCCTCCAACTCCTGAAGAGCTGCCTGCAGAGACAGACATGTTACAAAGATGGACAGGTAGGTCAGAGGACAGACAGGTCAGACAGACAGGTCAGACCCTATTGATTACCTTGTACTTGTCATTGGCGAACAATATCGATGCTCTGTGGAATTTGCAGAGTGGATTTTTGGGATCAATCCCGATGGCTCGATTCAGAGTTTCTAAAGCTGCATCAGACTTCTTCAACGCATGCTGCACCTAGTGAGTGAGAGAGAGAGAAAGAGAGAAAGAGAGAGACTGGAAGATGCTAAACATGCTAATGAGCAGTTGGAAAATAAGATGGCAGGTGCTATTAATGTCAGAGGGTAATAATACTAACGTACAACTCCGATGTGGCAGAGCAGCACGGAGCTCTGAGGGTTGATGCTCAGAGCTTTCTTGAAATGGATTTCTGCCAAATTGAACTTCTCCTGTTTGTAGTAAATCATCCCAAGACCGTACCTAAACACACAAAGACACACATTTACACAAAGACACACAAGCTGTCAGACTGACTATAAAACAGAATATTTGAACTCTTTTGATCTTTGACCGTTGGAACACTGTCTGACTAACCCCAACCATTACCACGGCTACTGTACCATGCGTTGTAGTGTCGGTTGTTGACTCTGATGGCGTTACGGAAGCAGGCGAGTGCTCGGTCCAACTCCTCGGTCAGAACAAACTCATGACCCAACAGGGTGTAAGCATACGCAAAGCCTGGGTCAACCTGAGAGACAGACAGGTACAGGGAGAAAGACACGGGTGATCCGAGAGTGACACTTCACCTGTCTTCTGCTCTCGCTCAAACTACAAGGAGTCAGCCCCTGGCCTTGGTAACCATGGTAACTATTATTACAGAAACTCACCTGGATCGCTCTCTGGAAGAACTTTATGGCGATGTCATGCTCCCTCTGCAGGCTGAAGCAGTTTCCTGCAACACACCAGGACTGCAGCCAGACAGGTGATCAGACAGACAAGAACCAGAGAGACAGACAGGTGATCAGTCAGACAGGTGATCAGACAGACAAAAATCTGAGAGACAGACAGGTGACCTCTGACCTCAGGACAGTTCTTGTCCATGTCCGTCAGGTCTTTGGACAGCGCCGACAGAGCGACGTCTTTCTGTAGGTGCCACAGAGTCGTTGAATAAATCTCCATCCCCTCAACTCTAAACGACTCGATCCTACGAACCTCGCTGAACACACGCTCCGCCTGCGGACACACGTGTGTAGGGTGAGTGTTACCTGTGTGTGCGTGTCGGATGAGTTTTACTTGTGTGCATGTGTCAAGTGAGTGTTACCTGTGTGTACTCAGCCAGCTCAAAGTAAGCCCTGCCGATGTGGGTGAGGACCCAGCCGGTGTTGTAGTGTTGGGGGGGCAGGGACGTCAGTATGTTGATGGCTTCTTTGCAGTTGTATGAACACAGCGCCTGGTAACCACGCCCCAGTTCCCGCAGCAACGCCATCACGCTGTCTGCAGCACAGAGGACAAACATCATCATCAGCAACTTCCTGTTGGGACTCTAGACGTTCAAACCAGAAACCAGACTCAGGTTTCAGGTCATGGCCAGATTTACACTGAAGATGGAGGTTAATGTTCGAAAGGTGAGACTGCAAGGGCGGGCACACTAAGCTCATCAGCTGTGATGAAAATTGTTTAGTGACTTCATGTGAACTACATCACAGGATTTTTCCTGCAGAGAATTGCAAGGTGGTTGCATCCGTCAAATTTTGTGCCACCTCCTGGATTCTAGTACAGTGGAAGCAACTTATAGGGATCACGTTTGTCCAGACTAAATTCAACACTATAAGCATTTGATTACTATTAACTAATCGTGTAGCTTCTGTATGATAGTCCCAGAAGGGAGAGAGAGGCCTCTCTCTCTCAGCTGACTCACTACAGTTTAAACATCTATTTGTTTGAAATGACGCCACAATATCAGCACTGATCATCACATAATGATCAAAACTTTTGTTAAATTAATCAAATCTTTCCTCATAGCTGTGCACTCATTCATAATTCAGTCTTTCGCACTGACACAAAGTGTGTATGTTACCTGCAGCAGCTCTCTGGTGCTGGATCTTGGTGTCAGGTAGACACAGACCTGGATCCAGTCTCAGGATGTCCAGACTCTCGTTCAGGTTGCTGCTGTTTGATGTTTTGGTTGATTTACATTTCGTTTTTCTGTTTGGAATCTTTGTTGGAAACTTCATCTTTAACTTCTTACTGTTCTCCTGTAGAGACACAAACAGTGTTAGTGCTATAGTAAAAGTTTTACAAAAATACTGTTGCCCCAACCAGTGGAGTAGTTTGGTACCTTGGCAGTGGAGCTGGCACTGGTGAAAAGTCTCGAGCTTCTCCTGGGCTGAACGTTTGGAGGACCAGACATACTGGGACTGAGCACCTGAGGAGAGCCACTGACAGACAGACAAGTCATCAGACATCCTGGGACTGCACACATCAGGAGTTAATGACAGACATCTTCTAAGACACCTTAATGAATATCACCTCTGTCTCTTGCCAACCTGTCTAACCTGTCGTTTTCTGATTGGACCGGAGGGGGAAAAGCTGTGATTGGTCATAATAGTTACCTGGTGTGTGGTGCAGAGGTCTGGGATTGGTTGAATGGAATAGGAAGAACTTCTCTGCTGTTTCCACTCTGACTGAAGACAGACTTTGACTGACTGATCCGGGAGACAGACTGAGAGAAAGAAAGACATGTCAACAGAGAGACAGACAGGTGAACGTGTGTCTCTGGGTGTTGGACTCCAGATGTTTGGGGGGTTGGCCTCTCCTCGTCTCCATGTGGAAACACACAGATCAAAGGTTGTTGTCCAAATGACACACGTGTTGTCGTAGAGAGACTCTGACCTTTTTCTGTTCTCACACACAAACTTTTATTGTGAAGGTTCAGAGTGTTTCCTTTTCAAACACGCCTGATGTGACGTTGTTGAGGTGCGTGGCCTCCACACATGACATTTTAGCTGTGAACACCTGTGGCTGGTATATATAGCATGTTATGTTACATGATGCGTTCGTACCTTCTTGTTGGGACCTGTAGTTTGCGTTTCCATAGTAGCTGAATAGTTTTGTAGATATGTGGGGTCTCCTGGGCTGGGCTCCAGGGGAAGGATTCCAAAACTATCACACACACAGTTGGTTACATATGGTTGAGTACTATGAAGATGTGAACACACATGTGCAGGTGTATCACTCACCTGGGCGTCAGCGGGCTGAGCGCAGCAGGTCCTCCCAATAAACTCCTTCCACTTTTAGGCTTATTCTGTTTAGCCAATAAGGACCCAGCTGATGCCATGGAAACAGGGTTACCCAGTAGGGATCCAGTTTCCGGGGAGATAAGGGAGGAGTCAATGTAGGAAACTGACAAATCAGATGTCAGCTTTCCATTAGAAGATTCTAGATTCAGACGATTCAACTCCTGAAAAAACATGGGATATTAGGTATTAATATTAGTCACACTTCATGGTCATGTGATCCTCATAAAATGTAACATACATGACATCATGCCATTACCTGTTTTTATTAAAGCAGGAAGTCCTGCTGAGACTGAATCACATTCACAAAATATACATCTTACAATTTTAAAGGTCCTAAATCCTAATCAGTCATTTTATTACTTACAGATTATTTAATCTGATTATCATACTGCAATTGTAATGTGTATACTAGTCCACAGTAATCTGATTACATAAATACTGAGGTGTGTTTGTATTGTGTACCAGTGTGTCCTGTGGCGTCTCCATTAGGGCGGTGTCTAGACGGTGGGACGGGTTCTGGGCAGGACTAACAGACGGAGGGGGTGGGGCTATAGAAGAGTTCTGTAGTGAGGACAACCTGAAGACCTGATCTGGATCTGGTTTCTCTCCTGAAAACACAGAGACGCATCAACATGTGTGTGCATGCGTGTGTGTGTGTATGTGTGGACTTGCAGTTGATCCATGGGTCAGGGGGGTAGGGTCATAAAAATTACTATTTCTGATTAATTGAGGTTGGGTTCGGGTGGGTGAAATAGGCATGATACATCACTAATGTGAATAATATTAATATAGATTAGATTCTCTAAAATAACAATATTTACAACACTGATTAGAAGAAATGGTCACCTTATAAATAAAGGGAGCAGCAATGACATATGAATTTAAGAGCTACGGTCAGTGACGGTAGAATATGTGAGGAGGCATATTGTATATAAGCACCACTATGATCGTGATCCACCATCATGATCGACAACCCACCGTAACGATCCATGATCATCTGCCACCATGATCACGATGGATCACCTCAATCTCTCCTTGTTTCCAGATGTGCCAGGCACATCCTGTCACTAACATACCAATTGCGCACATTCCATGCGCCATGGCTCATAAAAATAGGTCCATACAACTAGTAATGTCAAAGGTTTCCACCACAGTGTGTCCTCAGAGTCAGTGCAAACAGTGTGTATCAAACTGAAACTCATTATAGAGGCCACATCATGTGATTCAGTGAAACTTTTCATCCCTCACCAAGAGGCTTCTTTAGTTCAGTTCGCTAGGTCTGGATTGTTAGAACAGCTTCATATCTTGTGGCCCTAAGTTATTTATCTCCTTCCCACGACTTATAAAGTAGTGGCCACAAGTTATTAATGCCCATTCCCTCTCCCTTGGCCCTAACCCTAGATATGAAGTGCCCTTTGCTGGTAGTGTCCCCTCCAAACGGAGCCACAACGGGTAGGGGTATAAAACCTCCCCCAGGAAATGGGACACCACTCGCTACGTCATCAGCAGCCAACCAACGTTATTACAATGACAAACAATATCAAGTAACGTTATTATATTACTAACTGACATTACAACAGTGACACATCTGACAACTACAGGACAGATGGGACATATTTATCACTGCACAGTCAGTGTCTGTTATAACATGAGCAGGGAAGTTTTTCTTAAACTTCATATATGGAAGTTACAAACGTTACTCGTTACTCTCACTCAGACTGTTTACATGTTTGTTTTGATGGCGTGAATAGCCATTTTCCTGAAATGCTTGTCAAAGCGATTCACTGACATTTTCATTTGCTACTGGATTGAACAAAGATATAACCGCGGGATTTAAACTATTTTTTCATGGTTACTTTTGAAGATTTCGTACTTTGTAAGGATTTTACCCGCAGTGGTCGCCATCTTGACTCACTTCATGCTAACACTAACACTTTTTATAGAGGTCCTAAATACACTATGGTTAAAGGGGTGTTTGAAGGGCTAGACATCACATAGACAAATGGAACAACACTACCCCTTCACAGCCAAACACAAAACAAAGGTGTAGGGCTAATTGGTGAATTGAGACAGGGCCTAAGTTGTAACCACACGTTATTATTTCATTGTCACACAATATTTGTTTACCCAAATGTCACCAAAAGGGCTCCACAATTATGCAAATACCTGTTAATTTTTACTATACTTTAAATAAAAGTGAATTTAATTACAACCAGCCTTCTTAAGTGCAATATGTAATGATATTATCAACAGTAGAGGTGGAGTGGAATGTTCATGCGGGTGCAGGTCTCTAAATTGGAGAAAAGAATTCCTTCAGGTCAGTTATGGGCAGATGAGTAAAGCATATGCATCTCTAGTGTGTGTGTGTGTGTGTGTGTGTGTGTGTGTGTGTGTGTGTGTGTGTGTGTGTGTGGGTGTGGGTGTGTGTGTGGGTGTGTGTGTGGGTGTGTGTGTGGGTGTGTGGGTGTGGGTGCGAGGGAGTTACCTAGGTGACAGAGGTTCTGGAAAGGTGACCAGAGGAACGGATTAAGAGTTGAACTTCTCTGGAAACACTCTGCACCTTTAGCAACACGATCTGTCTTACTGCTCATAGAGAGAGAGAGAGAGAGAGAGAGAGAGAGAGAGAGAGAGAGAGAGAGAGAGAGAGAGAGAGAGAGAGAGAGAGAGAGAGAGAGAGAGAGAGAAAGGTCAGCGGTCACCAGGTCTAGCATCCTTAACGAGTTAAAGGATGGTAACAAGTTCTTTTACCAGTAAATATGTCCCAGCAACGATAGTGTGAAGGAGGCGGAGTCTCCAAATTCTGTGATGATGTCATCTTGACTCTTCTGTTTGTTCAGCACGCCACCAATCAAAACCTGCTCACCTTCAGCGAGCCTGACAGACAGACAGACAGACAGGTAGAGAGACAGGCCACCCTCACAATAACCTATTGAATATATATAGATATATGTCTGACTTTTTATCTTAGCAAGTTCTTAGCACAGATAAAGTCATTATAGTAGGTGATTTCAACATTCATGTAAATGTTGCTAATGACTGCAATAAATTCACTGATAGACTCAATGGTTTTATTCAACATGTGACATGTCACTGTGTCATGTCACATGTCACAGTTTTCAGACATGACCTCTCGAGGAACGCTTGAGAATTGGGTCCAGACTTTCTCCACAGTTTGTCTTTCACACATGAAGCGGTAGGAGATTCTCTGCTCAGACTCATTCACAACACCAACAAATCCTCCGCAGAGGCAGGAAGTAACAAATTAATTTTGCTGCAGAGATCAAGTTTTTGTTTACACACACAAACTCTCTTACCATCTTCATCTGTCTTCTATGTGTGTGGCTCCATTTTTTCATCCTGATATATGAATCTAATTTTTTTTATTTTTGCAACTGTCACGTGTTAGAAACGTCATCAACCCCCCACTCCCACGGAGTGAATCCTGGATTACACATCGACTCTACAGACTTATCAGGGTGTCAGACAGAGATAGTCCAAAGAAAATCTGAAGACTTTCTCTCTGCAGAGGATCTCCAGAGTTCAGTACATGCCTGAAAGCAGCTTGTGTGTCTGTGTCACTGTGTGTGTTCTTACTTGCTCAGTTCCACGCAGCATTTTGCCAACAGGAATCGAACCTGCGGCGTGGAGCAGCTGTGTGCCTTCAGCAACCGGTACGCCTTGTACGGTTTCCCCGAGCGGTAATAACATGTTGCCAACAGGTAGAGGGCCTCCTCTGACCTCACTGGCAGACAGACAGGTGGAGAGACACAGGTCAACAGGTAGACAGACAAACAGACAGACAGACAGACAGACAGACAGACAGGTGTTACCTTCAGCGTAGAGTCTCTCCGCAAGGAAAACAGCATCCAGGTAAGCGTAGTGGTTCAAAGCCTGCCACACAGCAGCCTGAACAGAGACACATTAACCACCATTAACTAGTCTTGACTTGGGATGTCAGGAGAACAAATATTTGTGTATCAAGTCAATGTCAAAATTCTAAAAACATCATGTGCTCTTGTTTTTGCAGTATTGAAGGTAACTTGAAGCTAACTGTTCACATACAGCTGGTCAGTGATCAGCCTGGTTACTCTGCACTGACTACATTTCTGTTTAGATAATCTGGTGAATGACGTCATTGAATCGCACTGTTTACTTCAATGTGTTGACGCTATTTCTAGTCATGACGTCACAACCATGGCAGTGACGAAAACAAACCATTAGACCGAGTCTGGTTAACTCCGGTTAACGTGGCAGCCAATCAGCTGATGGCGAATGATCACGTTAACCGGCAGCTGGCAGACGTTCGCTATCGTTAGCATCAATAAGCTAACTAGCTGTTGGTTCACTTTAACCTGTCTGTGGCGACTGGAACTTTAAAATAAATAAACTCAACAACCTGTTTGTGTTCACTAGTGAACTCAACAACCTGTTTGTGTTCACTAGTGACCTCCACAGCCGCTCAGCTGAGCCTCACACACAGTTAGCCGGTTAACACAACTCCACTGTTAGCATTTTAGCTTTAGCAATGTTACTGATACAAGACTCCATTAGAAATGTATCGGTTTCGTTATCTACATTTTATCAGCGAAACAATCACAGTTGTCATCAGACCAATAAACAATCGATACCGTCTCATAATCAACTCGGAAAACACGAAGTCGTTTCGCTGCTTCGTAAACTTTAGTAACTATTAGCGCTAATAACGCGTGTTGACCTGCGCCAGCACAATAACAGCAGCATGTGAACTTAGTGTTGAATTTTCTTATTATTTAAAGGTGATTTAGTGATTTGATCGCAGCCGAAGTGATGAGCGGCACCGAGCAGCTCAACCTGGACCCAAAGAACCGTCCTGCCCTCTTCCATTTCAAAGCGACACTTTAGTGAACCTCACTTTGACTGTTTTTTAGAAGGAGTCTGGTGCGACCGGTGTGAGCGGTAATCATACTGACATTAGCTAACGAACTAGCTTCGTGTTGAGGTGTGACGGACCAGCCCTCGGTGTTTTTACACCGATCACACGCTCGCTGTCCCCGGCACCGACCTCAGGCCTGCGGCGGGGGAAGCTCTCACACCGCGGACTGGAGCCGCCGCTGAGGCCAGGACGGAGAGGAGCAATCCTCGGCTCTGGGCTGATGACAACGGGCTGAAGCTGTAGTTTTACCTGGACCGGTTCCTGCAGCACCGTCATTCCGCCGGGAGACTCCGTCTGTCGCGTCCTGTCGTCGGTTCTTTTCTTCTCCTTCTTCACGGTGTCTGCAGGACGAGCTGCAGCCGAACATTTGAACACACCGACCGTTAGCGGCCGAACTAAGCCGAACAATGCCGAAGATGGTTGAAGGCCGGGACGGAAACACGACCATTAACGAAAAGAGCCGAAGAGGCTGCGCCCCCTGGTGGCCTGTCTCGTGTTAAAGAGTAAATAATACAATGACAAAGACTTTATTTATAGATAATAATACAATAATATATATATATTTATTTTTTAACATTATCTTATGGGACCTCCGGAGCTCTGTAACAAATAGTAATATGATATATTACTTATATATTTATAATAATAAATATATAAATGTTCACCTGAACAATAAACTGGACTGGACTCAAAACACTCATGCACTTTACAGGAAAGGTCAGAGCCGACTCTACCTGCTGCGTAAACTTAGGTCCTTTGGAGTGCAGGGAGCGCTCCACAGGACCTTCTTTGACACTGTTGTGGCATCAGCCATCTTCTCTGGAGTGGTCTGCTGGAGCAGCAGCATCTCAACAGCTGACAGGAAGAGACTTGACAAGCTGATAAAGAAGGCCAGCTCTGTCTTGGGTTCCCCCCTTGACTCAGTGCAGGTGGTGGGAGAGAGGAGGATGATGACGAAATTATCATCAATGTTGGACAATGTCTCCCACCCCATGCAGGACACCATCATTGCACTGAGCAGCTCCTTCAGTGACCGACTCCTTCACCCCAGGTGTGTGAAGGAGAGATATCGTAGGTCCTTCCTTCCCGCTGCTGTCAGACTATTTAACAACCAGGTCTGACCCCCCCCAGTAGACCACACACACACACGCAATGTGCAATTAACCACTGCAATAACCACAGTACAATTTAAAAATGTTGCTATTTGCCCATGTACAACTGCTGCTATATATACTACCTGATGTTGTGTGTTTCTGTTTGCTTGTTTGTTTGTTTGTTTGTTTGTTTGTCCTCTCTTTGGTGTTAAATCTTGTGCTACTGCTGTAACATGTGAATTTCCCCACTGAGGGACAATAAAGGAAATCTAATCTAATCTAATCTAAATACTTTATTTATTAATAATAAAACTATAGTACTACTACTACTACTACTAATAATAAAAATAGAATTTAATTATAAATTACAAAGCGCTTGAAGTGAAGTAGATTCTCCTCAGAGGACCTTTGTCAGCTGCTGGAGCCCACCGGAACCAACCTGACCCGTAGGAGCAAAGTACTCATGGTACCACAGACTGTCTACATGTACTTCACGTGTTAACTGTTCGCTGTGGCTGATGCAGAGGAGCTCAACACAATCTACATTTTACATTTTACACATGAATAACAAAGTCTTTTCTTTAGCTTTTATTGTTCTTTATGGTTTCTACTGATTTTCTTTTTTTGTATCTGAATTGTTTTCAAACCCCATTGTACATGTGTGCACTGATATCAATATATAGTAGAAACAGAATCACAGTGTTATGAAATATAATAGATAATAATAGTATGAAAATTAGTCTACTTCCTTCTTTTCAGTGTGTTTTATTTCCTCCAGCTGATCTTGAAGCCACCAGGGTTTCACCTGAATGAATAAAATGGTCCGACACAGTGACGATACATGTAAATGATGTGATGGAGACACAGGAGATTATTTATAGATCGACTCTTCCTGCATTTAGCAGCTGGAACTGTTTCTTTTATTCTGGATGTTTGTTCTCCTCTGATTTTTATTAACAGTTTGATCCTCAGCTCTACTGTCAGTCAAACTGTCCATGTCTGTGATTGGTCATATACAGACCCCGCCCATTTTATGTGCACACGCGCACATCCAGAGGAAAACTTGAGTTAACTTAAAGAGTTGATAACCACCATCATGTGACCACTTAGCCTGACTCTGATGTCAGGTTAAGTTCAGCTGGATAAAGAGATCCTGGGTATGTCGAACTCTCTCGTAATACAGGCCCCTGGATGCGGATCAGACGGGGCTCAGGGCCAGGACCACAGACAAGGACCAGGATCAGACCAGGGGCCTGTACTACGAAGCAAGTTCAACATACCCAGGAAATCTTTCCAATATCTGGGTGAACTTCACATAACAATCCCATTAAGGCTAAGCACTCGTACCAAGCTTGTTATCAACTCGTTAAGTCACACCAGGTTTTCATCATCAAGATCTGAGCTCATGCACATGAAAGGGGCGGGGTTTACTGCTTATGAAAAACGAGGTTCAAACTGTTGAATAATAAAAATCAGAAGAACAGCTGGGAAAACATCTGGGTTTGAGAAACGTTAGAATCCCATGATTTGGCCTCTATAATGAGCTTTAGTTTGACACACACTGACTCTGAGGACACAAGGTAAATCTGTAAACCATCTATCACGCTAAAAACATTTATTTCACATAAAGCTATTTAAAGGATCAAAGTATTAAAGTATGTGTGGTTCTCCTCCGCTAACACAGCACATCAGTATCAGTAAGTGAAGTACATGTAGACAGTCTGTGGTACTGTGAGTACTTTGCTCCTTCGGGTCAGGTTGGTTTTGTTGAAGCTCCAGCAGCTGACAAAGGTTCATCCTCTGAGGAGAATCTAGATCTTTCAGAAACTCCTCAGAGGATCTCAAAGGATCTTGTGGGTCTCTGAAGACCCTGGTCCTCCTCAGAGACTGGAACGATCCACAGCAGCTCCACAGTAAGAACATGATGTCATGGTTCAAAGGAAGGGAGTGGTCAGTGGGCGGAGCTTTATACTGTTTGATCTCTTATCTCCATCTTAACCTGGAGCAGGTCAGCTGTTCAGCATCAGTTACCATGGTGATTACCCCGATAACATGTAAACAAATTTGTAAGGGCGGCTGTGGCTTCGGATAAAAGTAATGTAATTACATTGATAACTCTGAATAAACCTTGTTACCTTGATAGCCACAAATCCTGCTTGGTAGTACAGGGCCCAGGACCAATGACTATAGGATCAGAAAAGAACCAGGGTGGGACTTGGATGTCAGACCACAACCCCAGACCAGAACCAGGACTAGACCAGGATCAGACCAGAACTAGATTCAGGACCAATAGGAAACTGAATGAAATCTTTATTTGCTGACAGTATGACATCACAATGACATCATCAGGTGGAATGCAGAACCAACAGATGCTAACATTAATGCTAGTCAGCAGACTCGGCAACCACAGGGGTCGGGCTACAGAATGCATATGATGTCATCTGCGGGGAGGTACTTCTTGGCGGAGAGGCGGGGCTACAGGGTGCAGTTAGCTTCTGGAAAGAGTCGGCATTTGGCCACGGTCAGGTACGTCTCCACCTGCAAACACAGATGTCATCATTATTACATATGATTACATCATAACTACATCATCATTACATCATCATTACATTTTCATTAACCCCCACCTTGTGCATATCCTTCTTAAAGCAGGCGAACAGTTCAGAGTTTCCATACGGCGTGAGCTGGAGCACCGAACTCTCAGAGAATCCACCTGCTCCATCCTGATTGGCCTGAAGGGTGAGGTGGTCAGTCAGACAGCTGTTCTGATTCGTCAGATCAAGAGAGTGTCGATGTGTTCTCACCTCTATCAGCTTCAGGAGACCCATCTTCAGTTCTGACAGTTTGGATGTAACCTGGGTCCTCACAGCAAAACTTGCAACCAGGAAGCGACTGAAAAACTCCCAGGACTCAATCAATCGATAAGAGACCGATAAAAGCTTCTGAACCTGGACCAGAGTAATCAATAACTGATCAATCAATCGAACTGCGGCTGTTACTCATTCAAATGTGTGTACCAATTAAACTCATTGTAATGTTTAGTATTGTGTAGAACTGTGTAGAACTCACTGAGCTGCCTTGTGTCTCGTGTTTGTCGATCGGACTCAAGAAATTATCTGAATGACAAAATTCTTTTGAAGCGATTTTGTTGAGAAGACGTTGATCCTCCAACTGTAGTGAGTTCTCCTACACAACACAGACACACAATTATACACAACACACACGCACACACACACAATGTAATCCTCCAACTGCAGAGAGTTCTCCTACACAACACAGACACACAATTATACACAACACACACACACACACACACAATGTAATCCTCCAACTGCAGAGAGTTCTCCTACACAACACAGACACACAATTATACACAACACACACGCACACACACACAATGTAATCCTCCAACTGCAGAGAGTTCTCCTACACAACACAGACACACAATTATACACAACACACACACACACACACACACACACACACACACACACACACACACACACACACAATGTAATCCTCCAACTGCAGAGTTCTCCTACACAACACAGACACACAATTATACACAACACACACACACACACACACAATGTAATCCTCCAACTGCAGAGAGTTCTCCTACACAACACAGACACACAATTATACACAACACACACGCACACACACACAATGTAATCCTCCAACTGCAGAGAGTTCTCCTACACAACACAGACACACAATTATACACAACACAGACACACACACACAATGTAATCCTCCAACTGCAGAGAGTTCTCCTACACAACACAGACACACAATTATACACAACACACTTACAAAGTCACTGAAGAGTTTCTTAGCAACCAGGTGAAGATACTGAACTCGACCAACAGCGATGGAGAACAGGCGCTGGTTCTCTGTGATTGGCTGAGAGGACACGCCCACACACATGACTGACAGCAGGAGGATGACTGACACAGACAGGTGAGAGAGACAGATAGGAGAGACGGACAGGTGGGAGAGAGACAGGTCAGAGGGACAGGTGAGACAGACAGGTAGGAGAGAGACAGGTGAGAGGGACAGGTGAGAGACAGACAGGAGAGACGGACAGGTAGGAGAGAGACAGGTGAGAGGGACAGGTGAGAGACAGACAGACAGGTGAGAGACAGACAGGAGAGACGGACAGGTGGGAGAAAGACAGGTGAGAGAGACAGACAAGAGAGACAGACAGACAGGAGAGACGGACAGGTGGGAGAGAGACAGGTGAGAGGGACAGGTGAGAGACAGACAGACAGGTGAGAGACAGACAGGTGAGAGACAGACAGGAGAGACGGACAGGTGGGAGAGAGACAGGTGAGAGGGACAGGTGAGAGACAGACAGACAGGTGAGAGACAGACAGGTGAGAGACAGACAGGAGAGACGGACAGGTGGGAGAAAGACAGGTGAGAGAGACAGACAAGAGAGACAGACAGACAGGAGAGACGGACAGGTGGGAGAGAGAAAGGAGAGACGGACAGGTGGGAGAGAGACAGGTGAGATAGACAGACAGACAGACAGACAGGTAAGAGACAGACAGGAGAGATGGACAGGTGGTAGAGAGACAGGTGAGAGAGACAGACAAGAGAGACAGACAGGTGAGAGACAGACAGGTGGGAGACAAAAAGGGGAGAGATATATCAAATATTGGTGTATATGATAATAGTATATAATATTTTGATGATATATAAGAAATGATAGAAAATATAATACATTAAAATATTGACATAACAAATATAAAATCATAATATATAAACTGAACCTCAAACTGTTTCAATGGGACAAGAAAAATAATTGAAACCCTGATCTTACCTCTGTTCATGGCTGGTTCTGGTTCAGGTTCTGGTTCAGGTTCAGATTCTGGTTCAGGTTCAGGTACTGGTTCAGTTCTTCAGTGTGCTGTGATGGTTTCAGTTCAGAGTTTTAAAGCAGAAAACTCGTTTAAATTCATTAAATTCATCAACAGAAACATGAAACGGACAAACAACCCCTGTGTGGGTGTGTGTGTGTTTGTTTTACCTTCACAATAACATGTATAGAACATTAAAATGTGACGTCAGAACAGAAATGAATCCAGGTTTTCATTGAAATTAATTAAAATTAAAATGTAACTTAATAGAACAAATGCAACATGATTTTTTTTAACATTAGAAATATTTTTTACTGTAGAATTCATAATTTACAATTGAATTTATTTTAACAGTAGAACGAATTTTTAACAGTGGAATTTATTTTGAATGTCAAACTGTACAATTTATCATTTATCAGAAAAATTTTGTTTTTGACTAGAATTCCTTTTTAACTGTAAAACCTTTTTTCACAGCAGTATTTATAATGTAACCATAGAATTTATTTATTTATTGTACAAATTACAATGTAACAGTATAATTTATTATATGAGAGAATAATTCATTTTTTTGCCAGTAGAGAGCAGTGTTAATCGATTTCATTCATTACATTTTACATTTAAATTTCTTTCGACTGAGTAATTGTTAGATATTTATCCAATATCATTAATCAGCTGATCATGTTTTGAAAAAAAAGACCTTTATCCTTAAATGTTGATTTTTTTTTTTTGAATAAAACAGTTAGAGCTGAACTTTGACTCTGAACATTCAAACTCAGATTAAAATGTTTTCTGAATATATTAAAATGTTTTTCTGAATATATTAAAATGTTTTCCGGCAGATTTTAAAATGAGATCAGAGGATCTGAAAAACACAAACATAAAAACCTCATGTTAGTTTGTTTGTAAAATGAAGCAGCAGCTTTTTTAAATCTGAGTTTCAAAAAATCACCCAGGAAGGCATCCACACACTTAACACTGCCAAAAAGCTCAGTGTTTTGATTACTCCAAAAAATAACATGTACATTTCAAAAATACTATCAATGGCCTTCTATGTCAATCAAAAGTCATAGGACGTCAGCTGAGGAATAAATGATTTTCAAATTAAAAGGCTGTATGTGAAGCAGATCAGATTCTCTGATGTAAACATGTAAAAGTGGTGAAACTGAATGTTTGCCTTCTGAACGGTTTGAATTTATTCAAAACTGAAACTGATCTGTGGTCCGATGTTTACCAGAGCTACATCACAGGAACCTGGATAAATTCATAAGTGTCACTGATCCGAGGTCAAACGTTGAGTTTCATCACAGGCACCTGAATAAATTCATGTCTGACCAACACCTTGGCAACAGAGAAGATGAACAAAACAATCTGACTGACAGCCTATCCCTGACAACAGCAACGACAACAACAATAACAACACCAACAGCAATAGTTGTTTTTGTTAATTTCACTGTATCACTTTTGATTGACATAGAAGGCCCTTGACAGTATTTTTGAAACGTGCATGTTATTTTTTGCTTTGGCTGTAACACTGTGGTTGAGCAGAGGATTGTGAGCTCATATTCTTGTTGCATATTATTTGGAATAATCCAAACACTGAGTTTTTGGCAGTGTTAAGTGTGTGGATGCCTAAGTGTGTGGAAAAATTAGCTAAAACGATGATGGAAGATCAGCTGCTATCTGTGTTAGTGGAGCGGGGATTGTTTCACACTGTTAAGGGTGCGTTGTTGCACCAAAAGAGTGAATGAGGTCTCGCTGAAGAGGTGAGATTGAAGGAGATTTAGATAGAGCTGCACAGGCTAGATGTGAAGGAAAAGGAAATAGTCAATAATCTTGAGGTGAGAAAAATAGAGGAAGAGACTAAATGTGTGCTGCGCTTGAAGGAACTAGAACTCAGTGCAGTCGCAGTTCCACGGAGACTACAGTTTTTGTCGGAGCAGGTATCATATTTTGATGTGAGTAAGAACAATTGCTTTATTCTAGTTTTTCGTGAGAAAGATGTGGACAAATACTTAACAGTCTTTGAGTGTGTTGCAACAACTTTAAAGTGGCTTAAAGAGTTTTGGACTCTTCTGCTGCAGTGTGTACTCACTGGTAAAGCTCAGGACATTTACACAGAATTTTCTCCTGAAGACAGCCTTAATTATAAATTAGTCAAAGCGGGTCTGTTGCGGGCATACAAGCTTGTGCCAGCGGCATATTGGAAAAAAAAGTATAAAAAACATGAGTCTCAAACTGATGTCGAATTTGTTGTGAAAAAGATAAATTATTTGACCGCTGTTGTTCACCGAAGCAGGTTAAAACGTTTCAGGATCTTAAATCCTTGGTGCTTATTGAGGAGTTTAAACTGTTTACCTGAGTGTGTTGCCACTTATCTGAATGAACAGAAGGCTGTAAAGTTAAAAATAGTTTGTAGCATGATGGAAGGTAAATTAATTGAGGAATTATTGTCAGTAATGTTACTCATGGTATCTGAGGAGACATATTGTATATCAAGTAGTCTTGTTGTAATCATAGTCCACAATCAGCAGCTACCACGATCAGGATACACCATCATAATCCATCATCATGATCCACTGCCGCCATCAGGATCCACCATCAGCTGTCACCTTGGTCATGGTCCATGATCATAATCACCATTTTGAACACCATCTCTGATTCGCGATCCACCATCATAAACCATGATAAGGCTGCAGCCACGACCCTGAATCTGTGAACGATAAGGCACAGGTGCTCCTGGGAAGAAGTCAAGTCAGTAATATGTATTGATGAGACATTAATTTATAATATGTGATAAGGAGGGAGAAGAGGAAAGAGAAGCTCCATGTGTCATGTGTCCCTTGGCTTTTTAGACCTATAGCAGCAGAACAAAGAGCAGGTCGAAGACAAACCTGGACCAGCTTTAACTATAAGCTTTATCATAAAGGAAGTTTTTAAGCCGACTCTTAAATGTAGAGAGGATGTCTGCCTCCCAAACTGAAACTGGGAGATAATTCCACAGGAGAGGAGCCTGATACTGAAAGCTCTGGTTCCTCCTCTACTTTTCGATACTTTAGGGACAACAAGTAAGCCTGAATTCTGGGAGCCCAGTGCTCTAGTAGGGCGATATGGTACTATGAGCTCTTTAAGGTATGATGGTGCCATATTATTAAGGGCCTTGTAGGTAAGGAGGAGAATTTTAAATTCTATTTAACTGGAAGCCAGTGTAGTGAAGCTAATACTGGAGACATGTGGTCTCTGTTTCTGGTTCTTGTCAGGACATGTGCAGCATTTTGGACAAACTGCAAGGTCTTTAACGACTCAATGCTGGAGCCTGATAACTGTCATGCTGCAATAACTGTCAATTATTTATTTACTTTGCTCATATTATATTCACCATTCTCATATTATTTGCACCTTGTCTTACTCTCTGTGAATGTTGAACTGCTGCTGTGACACAACAATTTCCCAACTGGGATCAATAAAGTTCATCTATCTATCTATCTAATAAGGAATTACAATTACTAGTGTTCCTGCATCATTTTGAGACATGTCTGATTTCTGAGATATTACGTAAGTGAAAGAAGGCGGTCCTAGAAATTTGTTTTAAGTGAGAATCAAATTAGGATCAAAGATGACTCCCAAATTCCTGACTGTTTCATTGGAAGCAAGGGCAATGTCATCTAGCACAGCTATATCATTAGATAATGTATCTCTAAGATGTTTAGGGCCAATTATTAGAACCTCTGTTTTATCTGAGTTTAAAAGGAGAAAATTGTGGGTCATCCCTGAAACATGCTTGAAGTTTAGTTAATTGATTACACTGTTCTAGTTTTATTGATAGGTATAACTGGGTGTCATCCACATAGCAGTGGAAATGTACTTTCTTGATTCTTGTTGTTCTGGGTTTGTACCCTCATGGTTGATGCACTTCTTGTAAGTCACTTTCCATAAAAGCGTCAGCTAAATGAAACGTAATGTAATTTAATGTGAACATGTTCACGTGTTGAACATGTGAACTGAGTGTGAAGAACGAGAGAAAACTTTGAGAATTTCAAGTTTTGATTTTATTTTCACTTCATCACAACTTTGGTTCATCGCTGAATAGCTGATCGCTCTGACACTTTCCTATCAATCACATTATAAAACTTAACAACAAGAAACCAAGGTTTGACATCAGCTCTGAGTGAATCCAGTAAACAACTGTAGTTTAGAGATGTAGGGTGTAGTTTAACCATTTTAAAGTTTAACTACAGCCTTCAGCGTTCTGGAAACAAATGTTTGCCCAACTTCTATTTGAATAAGAATGAAATCAAATTCTTATTATCATATTAATAATTACAATTATATTAAATTATTATTCATCGTTGGTACAGATTGGTTTCTTTTAATACAAATAACATCATATAATTAGTCAACACAAATGTCCATCAAAAGATGAGGCTTCTGATCATAAACCAATCAGAATTGAACTAAGACTAACTAATGCCAACACCCACTGATTACTAGTCTATTATCACACACAGAAGTTAATACAAATGATTAAAATGTACGTCAGCGCAGATGAAAATGAATACGATGTAATGAAACGTTTTCAAGAAGAGGAACAGAACTGACACATATTTTCAACCTGATGAACTTTAGTCTCCTGATATGATTCTGAAGCTGAAAAGACGTGTGTCCTGTTGGCAGAGCAGCGGACACACAGGTGAGTTCACACAGTGCAGAGAAAAGAAGAGACATTAAACAAGAGGCCTCATCACACTATTGATTCTCTCAGGTTCTCATCTTGCTGTAGGTTGGGGGCGATGACTGTAGGAGCAGCGTGAAGAAGAAACTCACTCTGAAGCTCCACCTGAGTGAATGACTCAGAACCAGTCGAGTCCTGGTTGTCTCCGTACAGCTGACTGATCCGTTTAAACACAAGTCCTTTTGACTCCAGAGACAAATCCTTATCTTGATGCCCCCTCATCTTCTTGCGATATTTGTAGGATGCCACTTTGACTGTCCGCTGCAAGAGGTGTTTCCTGTACGCTCTCTGGATTACCATCGCTGCCACCTCTTCCTGCTTCCTCCTTAGGGTGCTGCTAATTGGTTCATACGACACCTGTCAGAAACAATTACTGTCTGTTAATTCAGCACCATTTGTTAAATAGTTGAAGCCCCTGAAGGTCATAGGTCAAACATCAACAAACCACTGACGCTGAACATGTCTCCTGGTACAAGAGGATCAGTAACCTGAACCTTCTGTTTTCAAGAAGAATCAAACATAATGTCAACAATATGCAGGTGACAGAATGTTTACCGTCTTTGACAGTTTGATGTTTTTACTTTTTATCATGTTGTTTCATTAGTTTTCCTGTGTTAATGCACTTCAACAGAAATATTTCAAGAAAGATCATTCACATCAACACACAAAGAGTATTAAAAACAAATGAAGACAGCTGAGTGAAATTGAATCACTTGATTTAATTGTTGAATTAAATTTCTGTTTATGTGTAAAATAAATGTATATTATATAATATGAAGGAAGATAAACTTGAGGTTGAGAAAATAGAAAAAACCTTGGATGGGTTGTTGGCCATGAATTTCTCCTCCATGTTTGCTTTGAGAGAATCCATCGCTCCTGAATCACCCAACACCTGGAACGAATAGAATAAAATAATATAAAATAATATAATATAATATAATATAATATAATATAATATAATATAATATAATATAATATAATATAATATAATATAATTTTACCTGTGCAGTGAGAGCGAGCAGGAGGTCCAGACAGTGAATCTTATCTCCAGGAACCAGAGGAAGATCCATGTGGATCAGTTTCGTGGTGTTTGGTTTGGGAATCCTCAGAGGATCCAGCAGAGCATCGCAGAAGTCCGACAGCTGACTGTAGGAACCAGAAAGGTCCATAAGAGAAGATTAGATGATTACACATTATTAGAGTCCATAAGCATCCATTACAGACAATTAGACATTATTAGATTTTTTGAACAACAGACCGGATCAGATTAGATTAGATTAGATCAAATTATAGGATCAATAATCCCCCAGATAAGAACCAGACTGTGATTGTTGTGCTGCAGGTTGGAGTCACCTGTTGGACTCACCTGTACTGAATAAACTGTGACGCGTTGGGGTCAAACTTCTCCCAGGTTTCATAAAACATCTCAAAGTCATCCTCACACAGCGGCTCGCTGCTCTCCTCTGTGGCCACGTTGAAGTTCTCTAAGATGATGGCAATATACATGTTGACCACCACGAGGAAGGACATGATGATGTAGGTAGTGAAAAAGACAATACCCACAGCTGGGCTGCCACAGTTTCCTCGGACCATGGATCCCGGGTTCTCCATGTCCGGGTCGCAGTCCGGTGGCGTGTTCATGATGGGACTCAGCAGACCATCCCATCCAGCTGAAGTTGTGATCGTAAACAAACAGATCATACTGTTCCCAAAGTTCTCAAAGTTAAACATGTCGTCTATCATGTTCTCCTTCTTCACGTAGGCAAAGTTTGACATCCCAAAGATGGAGAAGATGAACATGATGAGGAAGAGGAGGAGGCCGATGTTGAAGAGGGCAGGAAGTGACATCATCAGGGCGAAGAGCAGTGTCCTGATTCCTTTAGCTCCACGAATGAGACGAAGAATTCGACCTATACGAGCCAATCGGATGACACGAAAGAGCGTTGGCGAGACAAAGTACTTCTCTATGATGTCAGCGAGGAGAAGACCTGAAGGAGTGAGGGGAGAAAGGGATGAAAGAGTGAAAGGAGAAACGGGTGAACGTGAGAATGGAGGGATGAAAGAGAGAATGGAGGGAGGGACGAAGAGGACACATAGACTTTTTCTCAGTATTCTAAGAATAAGTTTTAGAGATTTTTTTTGTTTAATTTTTAAGATTTTTTAAGATCTAATCTCTGATTAAAAAAGAGTTTATTAAAGTAAAATTATTTTGTAACGTTATTGGATGATGAGATGAAAACATCAGCAGACGCTGACTCACCTACGATGGACAGGATGACGACCACAAAGTCAAAGATATTCCAGCCCACTGCGAAGTAGTGCTGCCTAAGTGCGATGATCTTCAGAGAGCACTCGGTGGTGAAGATGATGATGAAGAAGAAGTTGACCCAGTAGAGGATCATCTCTTTCTCTGTGCTCTGTTCATCTGTCTCCACCATCATGGTCACCATGTTGAGGCAGATGAGCACCATGATGAAGATGTCGAAAAACTGTTTTGTCACAAGGTCAAAGACCAAACCCTGGAACTTGTTCTACCAAGACATAGAATATACAACATTTCACTCCTGCTTTTACCTGAACTGTTCACACCTGTGTTCATGGTCTGAGTCCAATGAAATTGAAGTAGTTCAAACAGGAAGTAGCTGCCCTGACCTTGGGGCGTGGAACAGGTTTCTGAGGTTTCTTGGAGCCCAGTTTCTTCATGGCGTTATAATATTTCTTCTGCTCCTCCGTCATGAAAATATCTGTTCCTCCCAAGTAAAGAAACAAAAACATGAATTGACAGAAAAATAATGTTTGTCATTGAAACATCATGGAGACGAAGGTGCGTCTCATCGCCCAGCGTTCAAACTGTTATCAATCTTAAGACTTGAATTTTATTTCAGTGAGTAGAAACTTATCTTTGCTTTCTGCTGGTTGAAATTGTCAATGATGACTCCAATGAAGAGGTTGAGAGTGAAGAAGGAGCCAAAAATGATGAAACAGACAAAGTACAGGTACATGTACATGTTGTCCTCGTACTTCGGCTGTAACTCCACCTACACAGAAGGTAACCATGACGACAAGGGCCAAGTCAGTTTTGTTTTTACGTTAACTTTTTACCAGTGCTAGTTTCATGACCACTGAACAAGGATCAATTAATAATATTTAATAACCAGATCAGTGCTTGTTCTAACCCTGTTTGCTGGGCTTGTGGCCCTCAGAACCTGAAGTGAAGACCTGGGGCCTCATTTATAACTGTTCTATCTTTCATACTCCATTTTGTGTGTACACCACCTATCATGCAAATGTTGGGGTCTATAAAAAAACTTGATGTGAGAACGTGCGCACTTTTACACAAACTCTCACCCATATGAAAAATTTGGATATGGGAAAGTGGCTATTCAGATGTGAGGAGGTGAACTGAAGCAGATTATTGATCCACTTCATCATTTACATTAAAACCAACAGCTTTAGTTGTGCTCACGCGACACAACTGTTCCATAAGAGCCTTTAATTGAAAAAAATTTAAAGCAACATACAGCAAATTATGTTCAGATAATAATAAACAGCAGAGTTAATGAGTCATTAATAGTTTTGATAATATCTTCTAACACTGTGCATGTATCATTAAGGACGAGTTCGTGTAAAATCGCTGCAGTGAACGTGACTGTGCCATCAGGCACACAGAGCGCACCGATGATCACTCACTAAAATAAAGAAAAACTATTCACTTTCAAACTTCAACTTAATTTTCAAATAATCTCCCAGAGTGGAGGTTACGATCCACAGTGTGAAGTCATCGGTCTGATGGCTCTAAATATATAAATACTGTGGTGACACTCGTGCATGACGATGCGTGATGGATGCGCGCGAATGGAAGGATGAGGAGGAAATGAAGGTTCAGTGACGACTAATCAGCTGATATAGATTCTATAGATCTGTGATCTTTGTGCTGAACTGAGTCCAGTATTAGATCTCTCTTCACCTCCAGCTCACTAACAAACACCTCGATGTCAGTGTCTTGTCATCACTTGATGCCGTGACTATGTCATGAGTCAATGTGGACACCCATTGGTCAGCGGGATAATTTAATATTCATGAGCTGCTTTGCATTGACCATTTATATGGGTACAAAGACCTTTACAAAAAATAAACCAACATTATAATAATAATAATAATAATAATAATAATAATGATAATAATAATAATCATGATAATAATAATCATAATAATCATGATAACATTGTTAAAAATAGGGTTTAGCTGCTGCAAATGAAGAATAGAGGAAGAAAAAGAGCGAGGATCAGATCTTTAAGTACAGAGAGCTGATGAGAGGTATGTAAGAATGTGGGCGTGTAGGGGGTGGGATATGAGGCGGCTCCTACGAATGTTTCCAGGTGCACTGTGATTTATAAAGTGAACATTGTGTTCAGGTGTGCATGTTCAATTTTGCAACTTTTGTGCGCACCTACACTTTTAGTATGAATCCCATGCTCTGTTTTACAAATGAGGCCCCTGGACTCAGTCCTCAGAACCTGACATAAAGAAGTAACTTTTCTTAAAGAGATCAGTCAATGGGGCTGTAACTGCTGCAAAATATGGCACGAAGCGACAATGGAAACCATGCAATTCCAAAAGTTGCATGAGCTGTGTGCCGGCACATGGGATTGGAAAATCCATCGCTTGTATTTTAACCACTCTTGTAAGCACAGACCCACAGCCCAGCTGATGCCACTCACTGTACCCTTGTCAAAGTCACCATTGGCCAAGTTAATGACTAGCCATGCCTGCTTGAGGGATTAAAATAACTCCCTTATCTGTCCGATGTGTAATTCCCACGTTTTACTGAAAGTCACCACATCATTAATGTAGGTGACAGAGCTTCAGATTTCATTAAACGCTGAAATGCGGCAGATGCATTTTTAATAACAAAAGGCAGGACTTTAAACCTTACTGTGGTTTCAGTTTGTTACTGGGATGTTCAGTGTGGTTTGAATCCCCCTCAGGGAGTTGGTAGTTTTAATTTCCATTGATCGTTGTTACGTCATTTTGTTCTCAACTAATTCTACAATGTTCATCAGTAAAGATTTTATACTTGGATCATTCATTAAGATCTGATTTGTGATTTAAGTGTCCCCTTCATTTTTTTGAGCAGTGTATGTTAGTTTATACTAACTTCTCTGGAGTCCACTGCTGCGTACATGATGGCCATCCAACCTTTAAATGTGGCCTGAAAAAGACAAATTCATTCTGATCAATTTATTAATTGATTATCTGACATCAATTATTGATGATCTGAGTTCAACTATTGATAACCTGGGTTTAAGTTTTGATTATTTAAGTCTAAATATTGATGATCTGAGTTTGATTATTGATTATTCAAAGTTATTTATTTTTCATTCAAGGAACTCAGTGTTTATATGACATCATGTGTTGGCTGACCACTTGCAGCAGCGACAAGTAGCCCATTCCCACATTGTCGAAGTTGATCTTTGAGTTCTTCCAGCGAGCTTCGTTGAAGTTTGAGTTGATCAGTGCCAGACACTCAGTCTTGTTATTGACGTCATCAGAATGAAATATTTCTTCTGCTGTCTCGTTGAAACAGAAATAAAACTTTCCTGCAAACAGATTTACTCCCATGATGCTGAAGATTAACCAGAAGATCAAACATACGAGAAGAACATTAAAGATTGACGGTATCGCTCCGACCAGAGCATTCACCACCACCTACAGACAGAGAGACAGAGAGATAGACGGGTAAATACACAAAAATCACCATGCTGGACACAATGATACATTTATTTATATAAAACATTTTAAAAACACGTTTTAACATGAAGAATAAAATTAAATGAAAAATGTAAAACATTATTATAACAAATTCAAAATAATAAAAAAAAAAGAGATAGAATTACTGCACTGTGCTTGTAAGCCTCCGTCAACCAGTGCAGTTTTTGTGTACATATTTCTACATACTTTTACTTCATATAAAGGTCACTATAACCTTTGACAACTGAAACACAATAAGGAGGTCATTGTGACCTTGACCCTCAAGTGACTGTTTATACCAAATGTGAAAGAATTCCCCCAAGTTAGGGGGGGTTAGGGTTATTCCTGATATAATGAGTTCAAAACCATGCAAGGCCATGTGGCCTTGACCTTTTTAGCTTTGCCCACCAAATCTAATCAGTTCATCCTGAAGTCCAAGTAAATATTTGTACCACATTTGAGGATATTCCATTTTGGTATTCTTGAGATATCGCGTCCACGCAAATGGGATGGACGGAAAACACACACAAAAAAAACAGTTTACGAGAGTAAATCTGAACCAGAGGATGTTTGAAACAGTTTTATCGACAGGCATTGTAGCTAAATGATTTGTGATGATAACAGTAAGCAGAGCAGCAGGTCACCCTCTGATGCATGTGTGTGTCTTTATGTCAAGGTTTAAAATGTCTGTCTCACCCTCATTCCCTCAAAGCGGGACAGGGCCCTCAGGGGTCTCAGAGCTCTAAGAGTCCTTAGAGACTTAATGGCTCCCAAGTGCGAGTATCCCAGGATGTTTGCTGTCAGTGACACCAGAGACACCTGCAAGATATAACACACCTGGTGACATACGGCAGGTGACCACCTGATGATTTTATCAATACGTTTATTGATCCTGTTCTTACATCTACGATTATGAAGTCCAGCCAGCACCATGCGTTAGTGAAGTAGGTCTTGAATCCATATGCGATCCACTTGAGAAGCATCTCGATTACAAACACGTAGGTGAAGACTTGGTCTGCGTATTCCAGAACCATCTTTATCACCCGACGCTGCTCCAAGTAGATATCCTCGAATGCCTGTTCACAACAAGATCATGGTTATCACCCAGATTAGTGATCAATAACGATTCTTAATTCTCAGTGTCAGGGTTAGGTAACAAAGATCATTGATTATCGTTCAACTAAAAAACAAATGGTTTGATGTAATCTGATTGCATGAATCTTTTCACTTAATACTACATGTTATTTCCTGTTTTATTTGTCATTGCATTCCTCATGTGTGTTGCTGTTTTACTTCCTGCTCTTGTTAGTTTGTAGGTTTGAGTTTCTTTTGTTCTCTGAGCTTCTGGTTTTTATTTCGTCACTGTCTTCGACTTTCTGTTTAAGTTCCTCAATTTTCTTTGTCATTGCTTCTTCCAGCCTTTCATTGTTGACATTAAAGTATCTTCACTGCAGCTACCTGCATTCGTGTGTCCCGTAAACTTCTAATCGTGTCAGTACAAACTGAGTAGATGTATTATTGGAGGCTAATTTTCGTATCAAGGGGTAGGAACACCATGTCAAAGACTGTCACAGAGACATTGATCCTCCATACATCCCAGCTGTCAGGGTCCAAGCTTAATTTTCTGATGTTAAGGGGCCCCATTAAATGTTTCATCTGTTCCTGAATCCATGGACCCAGCTACTGTCATCTGCAAGTTTAATCCTGAAACCCCTTTGATGGTCCAGATGACTCCTGCTTCTGCTTCTTGGTTGGTGGTTTAGAATTGCAAAACAACTCAAGTTACCGGCTCCTGATCTCCAGTCAGTGATCCAACAAACATCTGCTTCTGGTTTCTAGTACAAACCAGCAGACAGACTTGCAGCCAGGGATGGAACCACCAACCCCTCATGACCCACAGTCATCTCAATCTACCTGCCTCCTCTGACCTCCAGCCAACCCTCAGTCTTATCAGTCTCCAGGTTGACCTGAAGAGATGTTCTACTTGTCTGGTTTTCTTACTCCACAACCTTCTGCTCATCCTCCCAACCGGCTATGACTATTTCACCAGCCTCCTTCTCACACTGGAACACACATGCAATGTTATCCCTCCGGAGGAGACTTGTTCCAAACTGCAGAGGCTCCGCCCTCATCGTCTGCCCCCCTTTTCCTTGTGATTTTATTTTCTTTGTCAGTAGAAGATCTGATGCTTGAAAAACTTTGAATAAAGTTTTCAGCGGTGCATGTGTTTTCCACCTGGTGAAGGGCTTTTGGTTGAGCTGTGAACAATGATGTTTGATGACTGAATTCATCAGCAGTGACAAAGTAAAGTGAGAACTTAAATGAGAATTATCCAGAATTTAATGTTGTTATTCTTGGTCTTTTTTTGTTTTGATGTGTTTTATTAAGTTTGTGTTCTTACATCTTCGTTGTCATATTTTGGTTTATTGAAGATTTATGAATTTTATTTCAGAGTTGAAAAGTTAAATATCATCTCACCTCGGTAAAGCATGGCAGCCATGTTAGTAGTCAGTTTGTAGTCCACTGTTAGCTATGGTAGCCATGTTGTCTTCATAAGTTAGTAATCACACTGCACACATTCCTGAAAACCAGGTCAGTCACATGACCAGATTAAACAGACCAACCAGCACCAGGAGAAGTTAAGAGTATTTAAAAAATATATATTCTAACATTCTTCTGAACAAATACAATAAAACAAATGCATTAATTCACACAATCAATTAAAACTGATCATGTTTGGTCAGTGATCGATAATCATATTTACCAGAGCGCCACTGCTCAGCAGAATCATGAAGATGATGAATGTCTCAAAGTAGTTGTGTTCTACGATGGAGAAACATGTTCTCCTGAAGTTAGACCAGACCCTCCCTCTGCCCTGGGACGTGTCTATGTCCAGGAATGGACATCTAAGATAACACTCTGAAACATAAAAACACATGATTTATCTGAATCAGTCAATCACAAGACTTGAGTGTGTGTGTGTGTGTGTGTGTTTGTGTTCATACTGTCGGTACAACAGTCCTCAGGTGCGTTTGACTCATGATCTTCATGATCTTCATCCTCTCTGATGTCAGGAAGTGTCTGTATTGTGCTGCAGAACGACGACTCGTCACACTGAACAAACACATTAAATAGATGTTATACCCAATCTAATAATAACTACAATATATACTACTACTACTACTACTACTACTAATAATAATAATCATAATCATTATTATGTCAAAATAAAATTGCAACTCCTGCTCTCAAATTTGTCCCATGGCTAAGAACATGCTGTCCTCCCCACCATAATATTCATTATGACGTATAATTGTCTTAAGTCTGTAGTCATTAAGACCAGAAGGCAGCGTTTGAAGCTGGGGGAACATGTCTCTGACCCCCGGACCATCAGCACCGGATACCCCCAAGGCTGCGTTCTTTCTCCTCTGCTCTTCTCCCTGTACACGAACACCTCCTGTCACCAGTCTGTCAAGCTCTTGAAGTACCCAGGACCTGAAGTGGGAGCTGAACATTGGCTCCCTCATCAAAAAAGCCCAGCAGAGGATTTATTTCTTGCAGAAGCTGAAAACATTCAACCTGCCAAAACAGATGATGGTGAACTTCTACACTGCATCATCGAGACCATCCTCCCTCATCCATCAA
Organism: Paralichthys olivaceus; assembly: GCF_024713975.1. Taxonomy (NCBI): domain Eukaryota; kingdom Metazoa; phylum Chordata; class Actinopteri; order Pleuronectiformes; family Paralichthyidae; genus Paralichthys; species Paralichthys olivaceus. The sequence continues at coordinate 19,660 of NC_091097.1, read as the reverse complement.
TGTATGATACGCTGCTGCTACAACCAAGGACCTTGCCAGATTGCAGTGCATCATTCACTCAGGCAAGAATGTGATCGGCTGCAACCTGCCCTCTCTCCAAGACCTGTATGTTTCCAGGACTCTGAGATGTGCACGTAAGATTGTGGGCGACCCCTCCCACCCTGAACATGGACACTTTAAGCCTCTTTCTCTGGCAGGAGGCTGTGGTCCATCAGATTATATACTTATACTAATTTCTGTTTTAATTTGGGTTAGTTGTTATAGTATTTTTAAATTTTATTTATATATTTAATTTTTGTTTCCTATTTTTATATTCTCTATATTTATATTGCACAAACACGCAAAAGCAAATTCCTTGATATGTAAACCTGCTTGGTAATAACACCAGATTCTGATTCTGATAAGTCCCAATCTATTTCTTTTAAATGGTCACTGTTTGTTTCTTGAAGAAAGACAACATCAAGTCTCTTCTGTTGAATTGTTTCTGATAGACAGGCTCTTTTCTGTGCATCTCTGCCCCCGTTTACATTTAATGAAGCCACCTTTAAACCCTGCATAAGAAGAGAGGAGAGAGAAAACAGAAAACAGAAAAACAGACAGTAAGAGTGAAACACCCAGTGATGTATGAGTTTCATTTTCTTTACTGTTTTTGTGTTCAATGCCTTTAAACCTTTTCTAACCCCAGTGACAAGTTTCTTTAGACAGTAGCGTTTCTTTCAATCCAGTAAGTTTAACCCAACAACTTTCTTGTGGTAACTGACTGAATTAATTTTTCTACATCCGGAAATTATCTTTTACATAAACCACCCTACCTAACTTATCATCTAGAAAAGTATTAATCTCCTCCACAGAATACAGGTCAATGTTCTGAGAAACAACAAACAACAACAGACACACTTTCGAAGGCAGAATTCACGTCCATGTCAGCATCATCATCACTATGACAACCAGCAGGCCTTATCATCTCAGTCTCCTGTTCAGCAGGACTGTCCTCAGCATCCTTATTCTGTCCAGACCCATCCACAGAGCCGCTGGGCACCGGGACACTAACAACCGTGGACACAATCACAGCTTCAGTCTGCACTTCTGCTGAAATAACCATAGACACCGGGCTGCAAACACTCATAGAACCGAATATAGACCTGCCTTCACTGGCAGACCCAACGAAAGAGCCACTGGCACCTCCTTGTCAGTACAAAGAAGCTGTCTGCTCCTGTCTCTGCTTTTTCAGCAAAAAACACACTGAAAAGATATTTCGATAAAAGTCTGGCAGAGACGAGGAGCTCAACTTCCCGGAGTCCAAAAAACCCAGTGTGAAGTCCAGACCCAAACCACCAAAATGTCTCAGGATGCAGCAGGACAGAGGTCGCCATGCCATGTTAGTTAGTCTAGTCAGCAGCCTCTGAACAAACCTGAGGCAAAAAGCCGCTACCCTGCTGGCCAGGTGACCCAGACCCTGTCCACCCTCCTTTGGAAAGAACAGGACACTCTGTGGAATCCAGTGCAGCTTGTCCCAAAAATATTAACTAACACTCTGGATTTGTGACAACAGAGAAGCTGAGGGGTCCACCCAGGCCAACCGATGCTACAGAGCAGAAGACACAAGATTGTTTGTGATCAGCACTCAATGTTTGTAAGATATTTTTGATCAAATCTAGGTCCATTTTTCTAGACGGCCTTTTACCTTTTACAGAAAATGATCCCAGTTTTCCATTAAAAAAGTATTGTTTCCCAGAAAAACTCCCAGATACTAAACCCTTCTTTTTTTTCCAGATCAAGCCTCCTGGTAGCCTGAGCTGATCCCTCAGCCTGTCCCCGACCAGCACTGCCTCGCTCTTCTCCCAGTTTACCTTGGCAGAGGAAATACAATCAAAACTTTTTACAGTGTTTACTAACATGTTGATGTCTTTTTGATTGTTAACCATCATGATGACATCATCAGCATATGCTGACAGTTTAACTGGAATCCTGCAGTCAGGAAAGGAAACACCACTCAGATTAGATCTGAGCTTGTGGAGCTCAATGGCTAACAAGTAGAGCATGCCTGAAAGAGAGCAGCCCTGTCGGACCCCCTCTGAACACTGAAGGGAGCACTCAGACCTCCATTGATTTTCAGAACACTCATTATGTCACTATAGAGAACCTTGATCTTGGCTGTGAAACCTGGGCTGAAACCAAAGCATCTCAGGTCTGCCAAAGATACTGATGCTCAATCCGGTCAAAGCCTTTTCCTGTTCTATCGAAATCAGACCAGTGTCAAAGGCCAATGAGCTAGAGACCTCCAAAACATCAGCCTGCCGGGAACACAGTAAGTCCAGTGTGGATGACAGAAGCCATCACCTCTCTCAGTCTGGTGGCCAAAACCTTGGACAGAATCTTATAGTCCAAGCAGAGCAGTGAAACTGGTTTCCAGTTCTTCATCTCCTGCAGCTTAGAGGCAGATGTCCATTCTCCAGACTGTTTGTCAGGTCTTCACCCAGTATGGACCAGAAGGACTTCACTGACAAAAAATCACTGGGAGAGCATCTAACCCTGAAACTCTCCCATTCTGGAGTGTCATTAGAGCAGTGTATAGTTCTTGTAGGGGGACCGAGCGTCCAGTCTCATATTTGTCTTATTTTCCACCTTAGGAAAACCAGTGAGGAAACTGTCCCTGATGTCTGGGTTGTCTGCCAGTTTATTCTTAAAAAGGTCTCCATAAAAATCTGACACTGAATTTTCTTATCCCAGATGAATCTGAGATTTTAGAACCACCACTGGAGTGTGGATTGTTTTTCTCTTTCCATTTTTCTTCTCCAGACCAAAGAAGAGCTGAGACGGGGCATCCATCTGTGTGACGTCCAGGAAACCTGACCAGAGCTCCCTGTGCTGTGACACCCAGCAGGTTGGCCAGATATGACTTTTTTGATTTGAGGGAGTTTATAAAGCCTCCTTCTCCTGTAGAATCTACTAAACCAAGCAATTCTACCACCTGAGTCTCCAGGTCCTTCATAGATCTGGTTATATCTCCAGTGATATTGTGAGTGAACTGCTGACACAGCTGTTTTATCTGAGTCTTGCCAAAGTCCCACCACTGTTGGACACTGGCAAACTCAGATTTAATTTTCCTGTGATTACACTAAAAATATTCAAAAGTTTCCTAAAAACCTGATCAGAAAACACTGAGGCCCTGAACAGAAAGGAAAACTAAAAGCCATCATGGACGAGCCCCCTCTTATCTCCTCTCTGCTAAACTGAGGCAGCTCAGGAGTCCGTTCACACTCATCCAGCCATGAGCCTCAAAGCACCTGAGGGGTTCCTCTGTGCCATCAGACATTAGACTGCATAAAACCACACCTTCCGTCAAACACTGAAAACTATATTTCAGGTAAGAACTGCTGCACATTTTGCACTCTTTATATTACAAAGAATGGACAAATTGCACAACAACACATCTTTAATCCCCATCTCTATATTGCACATTTTTGAAAAAAACAGCCTTGTGTATTTATAGCATTAGTTCTACTTTGTTGTATATAATATTTCTATTTTTATTCATATATATTTATCTCACCATATTTCCCCTTGCACTACTTTCTTGTGCTACTGTGTAATTTGTGAATTTCCCATTGAACAGAACATATATTTACTTGGGAATAGTTATCTTTATCTTCCTCTTCACCCTCCTGATCCTCATTTTCAGGTGTCTCAGATTCTGATTCGGACTCTGCCTCGGCAATGGGCACCCTCAGGAAGGTGATGTTGTGGTAGCTGCTGGTCACGTTGTCACGGCTACAGCTGAGGCTGTTGATCTCTGACAGTTGTTGGTCTGAAGTCACAAAGGTCAAAGGTAAAACCTCCTTTGAGATTTTGTTGTCATCTTCACTGTCAACTCCTGTAAAGTAATTATAAACATATTACTTGAAGAAAAAATTAAGTGTCATATTTGTAAACACCTGGAACAAAAAATAAACATTAAATGTTAAAACACAACAAACACAAATGGATAAAACATTAATGAAGTTCCTGGTCTCGTAACCCTAACCCTACCGTTGTTTTCTTGTTCATGGTTCTTCTTTCCAATAAGAGTCCAGATGTGCTCCAAGATCCCTGACCTGGTCCAGACCACAGCCCTGTTGATCCGATTTATGGCAATCTGCAAATTGTTTTCACCTTCATCTTCTGGAGCTGCCAGATTATCTCCACTGAACGAGCTAAGCAACAGGGCCAGGAACAGATTTAGGACCTGAAACCAGACCAAGAAAAGATTCAGGCCCTGAAACCAGACCTAGAAGCAAACAGTACGTCAGGTTAACTTTCAGCATGCGGTGACTCACCACTAGGTTTCCAATGACCAGGACCATCATGTAGACAATCAGACACATGGTCTGACCGGAGACCTCCATGCAGTCCCACATGGTCTCGATCCACTCTCCACACAGGACTCTAAAGATGATGAGGAAGGCGTGGAAAAAGTCGTTCATGTGCCAACGTGGAAGTTCACAGTCATCTGCGATGCGACAGACACAATCTTTGTAGTTCTTCCCAAACAGCTGCATTCCAACGACGGCAAAGATGAAGACAATGATTGCTAGAACAAGAGTCAGGTTCCCCAGAGCTCCCACAGAGTTCCCGATGATCTTAATCAGCATGTTGAGGGTGGGCCATGACTTGGCCAACTTAAAGACTCGCATCTGGACAAAAGAGAGGGAGCAAAGCATGTGAGAGCTGGGTGAGGGGACAAGAATAAAGACAGGTAACGATGAAACCATACTGACCAATCGGAATGAGCGCAGCACAGACAGGCCCTGAACATTAGCCAGTCCAAGCTCCACCAGACTCATGGTGACGATAATGCTGTCAAAGATGTTCCAACCCACCTATTACCATGACAACAGAACAGACACGCATCACCATGGTAACAGTTTCCACATATCATCACTGAGAAGCGACAAACAGGAAGTCTGACCTGAAAGTAGTAATATGGGTCCATGGCCAGAAGCTTGAAGAGCATCTCAGCTGTGAAGATCCCTGTGAAGACCTGTTGCAGTGGATCAGAGGTCAACAGTGTGACTGTAATGTCATGACTCTGGTGACTGATGGAACCTGCTGCCGTCAAACGGCTGTGGTTATGCAATGACCCATGTCAGGAATTTTCTTCACTCACCAGGTTCCCGACACTCAGCAGCTCCTCAAACTCCTCCGTCATTGGATAATGCTCTAAGGCCATAAAGACAGTGTTGAGAACGATGCAGATGGTGATGCTGAGGTCAACAAACGGGTCCATGACGATGGTGTTGAGCCGCTGTTTCAGCCACCTCCAGCACCTGCAGCAGTTCCACTTCAAGAAGACTTCAACGAAGGCATACCAACACACGGGACACGTCCTCTGGTCGTCCTCAAAGTCTGAAATATCATAAAGTTTGAATGTCTTATCAGTCTAACAACTGAATAGTCATGTGACCTCCTAACCCTAACCCAAACATAAGGTTCATCAATTCTCCTAACCCTAACCCCCACCATCACTCAGGGTTCTGCCCTACACTCACTACATCAGAATCTACACTGTGGTGACTGATGGGAAATAAAAAACAACTCAACCCAATACAACCAAACAACCAACCAACCAAAAAAACAAACAAAGATCTACTGTTCTGACCTCTAACAAAGTGAAGCATTTCATTCCAGGAACAGACAATGTGCGTGTGTGTGTGTGGTACCTTCTATGGCAGTGTGTTCTTGGTCATGACTCTGCATTGCATTTGGGTTGTGTGATTCTGATAGCTCCGCCCTGCAGGCTGCCTCCTGGAACAACAGTGGTAATATAAGTAATATTTATGTTGTATCAATGTTGTGATAATGTTGTATCTCTGTTGTATCAGATTTCATTCTATGTTGTATTTATGTTGTATCTACACTGTATCTGTGTTGAATTTATGTTGTATCTTTGTTGAGTCTATTTATGTTTCAATGTGTTTCCCTCTTCATTCATGTTGTTTGTGTTAGTCTTCGTCAGCTCTGACGACCTCGTCTCTCTTCTTCAGCGCTTCCAGGATCTCAGCGTACTCCTCCTCTTTATGTTTTGCCTCAGAAATTGTGGCCTCATTCTGCTCTGCGTACGCCATTGCAACCACCGCCAGGATCAGGTTAATGAGGTAGAACGAGCCCAGGAAGATGACGACCACAAAGAAGATCATGTAGGTTTTACCTGCCGCTCTTAATGTCTGAAGAGAGAGAGACAGGTGAGAGAGAGAGAGCAACAGGTGAGAGTTGTAACCAGTGATGACATCTCTCTAATCTGCTCTTCTTACTTACGAGCTGGAAGAGATTTTCCCAGAAGTCCTGGGTCATGAGTCTGAACAGAGCCAGAAATGCCCAACCAAACGAGTCATAGCTGGTGTAACCATAGTTTGGATTTCTACCTGTTTTCAGACACATGAAACCCTCTGGACAGACCCTGATCACATCATCATTAATGAATTTCATCATCATCAATATCATCATATTTGTCATCAATTTTGTCGCCATCATAGTATTGTCAAAATCATCATCATAAATATTATCAGTTTCATCATCACCACCATCATCGTCATGGAAACGTACCCTGCATCAGAACTGTTTCCACAGAGCAGAGGATCCACGTTTCCAGGAAGAAAGTAATAATTTTCTGTCCGAAATAAAACACATGATTTGACTGGAACCAATAAATTCGAAAAAAATGTTTTGATTGATGAAAAAGATTTTGGTAAAATAAATAATTCAGACCTTGGTTGTTGATATACTGATAGAAATCAAAGTTACTGGTTCCTGTGTCATTGTGACAGGTTTGGTTGCTGAGGGTGATGTTGCCATGGTAAAAGTTTTTGGGATCAGCATCAGGAGAGTGGTTGCTCAGCAGTGGAGGTATCAGGACACACTTTTGTCTCAGGTTTCCCATGAAGAGCTGAAGACCGATCAAAGCGAAGACACTGAGGCAGAACACCGTCAGGATCATGACATCAGCCAGCTTCTTCACTGATTGGATGAGAGCTCCAACAATCGTCTTCAGACCTGAGTAGGATACTGTGGATTAATACTCACGGACCAATTAGAAGGATGAAAATCAACAACTGATCAAAAGAGACTGAAGGTGTGTTCGACCTGGACTTGGTCTGACTATGTCTGACCTGATCCACCGACATGACCTGTCTGCAGTTGTAGGGGAGGAGTGAAGCAATGCAGACGAAAAGTCAGACTTTTTCTACTTGTAGCATCAGTGAGACGAGATCAACGAGCAATCTTGCAGTTTTTGTTTTTTTCATCGTAAATAAAATGGATATTTTAGAAATCCTTGTGTTTTTGCACACCAGCTCAAAATTGCGTGACAGTGAAGCCTTCAGGCAATCAGAACAGAGTTGTGATGTCAGAGAAGCAACTCCAAGGTGCAGCTGGAAACGGTCTGACTGGAGCTGGCCCGCTCCTGCCATGTTTTAAAGTCACATGAGTGGTGACGTGCTAAATGAAGTCGGACAAACAATCTGACCGCCAAGCATTGTGTTTGGACCAGCATGCATCGCTTTAGGTCAGCGCTGTATCAAGTCAAACACACCTTGAGCTGAACCTGAAGACGGATTCTGCTGCAACACTGTTTACCCCTGAAACTCTAAAAGTGTTTTGTGGAGTCAAACACTTCACCCCCCCTCCATCACAGTGCTGAGTAGAGAATCTGTGAATTTTCATTTTAGTGTGAACTATCTCTTTAAGGAGGAGTGAAGGTGTTAAATTCACCAAAAGATGTGAAACACTAACGAACCAGGGATGACTGTGATGGTCTTCAGTGCTCGAAGAACTCTGAACGTTCGCAATGTTCTAGGAACTTTGCCAGAAGTCTACGAGACTCTGTGCGATATACTGAATCGACGATGATCATCATCATCATCTACTGCTGCATCACATCATCGATCAGGCATCAGGCATCATGCTTCATCATGCTCATCATCATCATCATCATCGATCATCATCATCAGGCATCGAGCATCATCATCGATATCATCATCATTATCATCATCGGTGCAGCATCATGCGATATGCATCATCGATCATCGACAGCAGCATCATCACATCATCGATCATCACATCATCATCATCATCGTCAGCAGCATCATCATAGATCATCATCAAGCATCATAATCAGCATCATCGATCATCATCATCATCATCGATCATCATCGTCAGCATCATCATGCATCAGCGGATCATCATCAGCATCGATCATCATCATCATCATCATCATCATCATCGATCATGCTTCATGCTTCATCATCGATCGATCAGGCATGCGATCATCATCATGCAAGCATCATCATCGATCATCGATCCATCATCATCGATCATCATCATCATCATCATCATCATCATCATCATCATCACATCATCATCATCTTCATCTTCATCTTCATCTTCATCATCATCATCACATCATCATCATCATCATCATCTTCATCATCATCATCACATCATCACATCATCATCATCATCATCATCATCATCATCATCATCACATCATCATCACCTTCATCTTCATCATCATCATCATCATCATCATCATCATCATCATCATCATCATCACACCATCATCATCATCATCATCACATCATCATCATCATCATCATCATCACATCATCATCACATCATCATCATCATCACATCATTATCATCATCATCTTCATCATCATCATCATCATCATCATCATCATCACACCATCATCATCATCATCATCACATCATCATCATCATCATCATCATCACATCATCATCATCATCATCATCACATCATTATCATCATCATCTTCATCATCATCATCATCATCATCACATCATCATCATCATCATCACATCATCATCATCATCATCATCATCATCACATCATCATCATCATCATCATCATCATCATCACATAATTATCATCATCATCATCACATCATCATCATCATCATCATCACATCATCATCATCATCATCATCATCATCATCATCATTACATCATCATCATCATCATCACATCATCATCATCATCACATCATTATCATCATCATCACATCATCACATCATCATCACATCATCACATCATCATCATCATCATCATCATCATCACATCATCATCACATCATCATCACATCATCATCATCATCATCATCATCATCACATCATCATCATCATCATCATCACATCATCATCATCATCATCATCATCATCATCATCACATCATCATCACATCATCATCATCATCATCACATCATCATCATCATCATCATCATCACATCATCATCACATCATCATCATCATCATCACATCATCATCATCATCATCATCATCATCATCATCATCACATCATCATCACATCATCATCATCATCATCACATCATCATCATCATCATCATCATCATCATCATCACATCATCATCACATCATCATCATCATCATCACATCATCATCATCTTCATCATCATCATCATCATCACATCATCATTATCATCATCATCATCATCTTCATCATCATCATCACATCATCATCATCATCATCATCATCACATCATCATCACATCATCATCATCATCATCATCATCACATCATCATCACATCATCATCATCATCATCACATCATCATCATCATCATCATCATCATCACATCATCATCATCATCATCATCATCATCACATCATCATCACATCATCATCATCATCATCATCACATCATCATCATCATCATCATCATCATCATCACATCATCATCACATCATCATCATCATCATCATCACATCATCATCATCATCATCATCATCACATCATCATCATCATCATCATCATCATCACATCATCATCATCACATCATCATCATCACATCATCATCAACATCATGCGTGTGCTCCCGATCAGGAATGTTATTCATGCTTACGCCATGCTGATGACCATGAAGTCAAGCCAGTTCCAGGGGTCTCTGAGGAAGGTGAAGTCTCCGACACAGAATCCTCGTGACAAAACTTTGATTGTTGCTTCAAATGTGTAGATGAACGTAAACACGTATCTGTTACACAAAACAAAAACTTAAAATGTCAAAATATAAGTTGTTGGTCTGTGTGTGTGTGTTTGTGTGTGATTGTGTCTCACTCCACAGTCTTGCTCCAAGATGGCGGATCACTCATCGTCATGAAAGCACAGTTTGTCATAATCGTCATCATGATGAATAAACTGAATAAAGTTTTCTATTTTAAGGAACATGATCAGATGATCATTGATCAATATCCTGTTGATCAATTTGTGGTACAGTTATTGATCCTGATACAATCAAAGTAATCTGTATATTCATCAGGAGCAACAGTGACATCACACGGGGCTGTGTCATGGTTGGCTGATGGTGAATAGCCTTCAATTTTGTTTAGATTTTATTTTTGGAATTTGTTTTTCACTTTATGGTTAAAATGAAGAACATGAATTGTGACACCACAAAGGATATGAATGGATGAGTATCCTGATGGCGAAGGTTCTCAAACGACTGAATGGACTAAGAAGGAAACAGGCGGGTTCAGCGTTAAACCTGTAGATGATGTTTCCTCTACTGAGCACGATGAACGTCTGCAGTCAGAGAATCATACAAAAGAGCTTTATTATATCAACAAAACACTTTCAGTGACAAAAAACCCTGTACCCTTCATGACCTCATCACATGATCTAACTCAACAGAAACCTTGTGTGATTGATAGAAGGGATCCAGCTCCTCCAATGGGGTGTTGAGGAGCCCAGGGGGAGGGTCTCCATAGATGAATGGGAGGGGCTTCCCAGCCTCAAGGTCACTTGCTGGTTTGGGAAGATCTTCCTCCGCTACCTATGAGTCAGAGAGAAAGCCAATCAGAAACCTTTCAACTTATTCTAAGGCTCTTCTGTTTTTTCCTCATCACATCATGTGACTTGTCCAAGAGGTCTGACGTCATCCAGCTGTCACAGTTGACTGTTAGTGTTTTTATTACTTGATAATTTTTCAATCAATATGTTATTTACCTCGATGTTTTTTTCCTTCCTTCTCTGATGCTCTTTTTCTTCAGCTTCGTGTCGCTGTTGGATTTCCTCTAGTGAAGCAGGTGTAAAGCGTCTAAAGACCTCCGTGCCAAGAGGGGGCAGCATAGGTGCCATCCTGACATCATGCAGTGCTGCCTGAACTCCACCTTCGCCGAGCAACTGCCTCCTGGTGGGGTGGGGTTGGGGGGTATATCTAAGTCACCTTTATTGTAAACTAGCTGTTTATATAAAGTTTCATGACAATATAAATCCTTTTATATGATATGATTATAAAAAACAATGAGCAAAATGAATCTGATAAGAAAGTTTTACAACTGATGTGACATTTAAACAAACAAACAACAGACGAAGAATAAAGAAAAACAAGTGAAGTAAAGAAAGGAAGTAATGGAGGTAAGACAATCACAGGAAACTACATACAGACAGGAAGTAAAATAAGAGACACAAAAAACTCTAAAATATAAAAGGAAACAAAGAACTTAAAGTGTAAACAACTATGATATCAATAACCAAGGCAAATAAAAAGTTTCACAAACTAAAAGGTTTAAAACAATAAATAATACACAAATCCATATAAAAGAAATCAATACAGAAAATATAAAAACAATGAAGACAAAACACATCCAATAAACAAAAAGTCCCACCTGAATATATATTACTACATTAAAAGTATAAAACCTTTAAAATTGTCAACATTAAAAGTGGAAAACATTAAAAGTTCAGTGTGTAAGATTTAGGTGAAAGTATCTATCGGCAGAAATTGAATATAAAATAATACCAGTGATGTTTTCACAAGTGTGTTTCATCTAAATTGTACAAATTGTTATCGTTGTTTTCTTTACCCTACAATGGGCCCTTATATAAATACTTACATTCTTTATTTATAAATACTTTATATTTACATCAGGAGCGGCTCCTCTCTATGAAGACAGCCATGTTTTTTTACTGGACAAACTAAACCTTTTGTGTTTCTATGACAACTGAAGCTGCCACCGGTTCTCTTTCATGTTTGGAAGGGGGTGGTATTAAGCTGCAACATGATACTTCACCACTAGATATCACTAAATTCTACACACTGAACCTTTAAAAACAACCCTAACCCCAAAAACATTAAAAGTTTTGAACATTAAATGTGTAAAACATTCAAAGTGTAGTGACAGACACACAAATACAGATCAAAGAATCAAAGTTGACAGGTCTAAGAAGTTTCTTGAAAAGTTCACAACAGTGCACACACAAACACACACTTGTGCGTGGAGCCAGATTTGACCCCACCCTAACTGTCACTATGGCAGCAGCTGTTGCAAGTCTTCAGTTTGACCCTCCAGTGTAAAGTTACAGAGTACGATGACCCAGCTCATTCTCCACACACACACACACACACACACACACACACACACACACACACACACACACACACACACACACACACACACACACACACACACACACACACACATTGTTGTACTAACCCTATCTTAGTGAGGACACTCACAATACATTTGCCAGTTTAGGGATTCTACTTAACCATCAAAACTAAATGCCTGACCCTAACCCTAATCTAAACCTAAATCTAACCTAATAACCAAGTCTTAACCCTCAAACACCCCCTTGACATAGTGAGGACTCGCAAAATGTCCTCATTTTCCCCAAATGTTCTCGTTCCATAAGGCCTATGCTCAAAGTGGTCCTCACAAATATAAGTAAAAGTAAAAGTTCACACACACACAAACACACATTTGATTCTATATATATATATATAAATGTAAATACAACTTTTATTATCATTTCTTGTTTTTTGATACCTAATCCTCTCTCTTTCTGACTCTGCTATTTCCCACAAATATTAGACTACAGGAGGCTAAAAATATACACACACACACACAAACAAGTTTCATGCACCAGATTGGTGTAATGGTATATTTAGTGTTAGATGACTGAATATCACTGAGTTTAAGATTCATGAGCTTATCTAATGAACAATGCCACCGAGATGCAGAAAAAAATCCAAACTGTACATTCGACATTCACTGTCATCATCCTGTTCAGTGTGGCTAGAGTTTGAGTTAGGTTGGAGTTAAGTTATGGTTTGAGACATGTTAGACATAATCTTGATCAGTCAGCAGTAGGAGGAGGAGTCAGGAGTTATGTTTCCATTAAACTTTGAAGCTCAGAATTACCCACTGCCGAGTTGGAAGTTACAACTGTAACACACCCTCAAGTCGGAATATTGACTCAGAAGATCGGTGGAACCCCACCACCGTCCAAGATGGCCGCTCCATGAATCAACAATAGTTAAAGCTGTAGTTTTACTGTGTAATAGCACTAGTCATTACATTTGTTATACACATAGTACTGTCCAATAACTGCCTCAGGACATGTTACTACAGTGTTAGTGTGCATGAAATGCAGCGGAATGTGTTATTATGGACTGTTTTTCTAAAAATGGCTAACTGGCTAACGTAAACATTGTTCCTATGCAACTGGAATGCTATCAACTTGGGTTATTCAAGCGTGACATCATTCCGAGGGCTGAGCTCTGAGATCCGAGGTATAATGGAATGCTCCCACAGAGCGACAGTAACAAGTGTCTCATGAATATATGAGGACTGGTTCTCTTATATTTACTCTGCTTCTATATTTACATCAAAGCTGTTTTCACACATAAACTGTTTAAAATGTTGTCTGGACATGTGTAGTCAGTGTGTGCAGCAGATTGTCCGGGTCCGACTCGTTCACAACAACAGGAACATGTGGGGAACATTCAGGTGAGGGGTGGAGCCTGTAGAGCAGCAGGAGGCGGGACATGACATCTAAACTCTACCATGTAAAGATCAGTGTTGTTGTTTACAGCTCGTCCACACTGGCGTTGGCCCTCATCACCAAAACATCTGGAACCACCTCGTCTTTCCAAGTTAGGGTTAGGGTTAGGGTTGTCTTCTATGTGTACGGCTCCTCTTCTTCATCCTGAGTTTTGCCTCTCCACACAGTCACCCTCCCATTCATACAGTGCGTCTATGTGAAGCATTATCTCCATCATATACCAGTCATACACTGCAGGCAAAGCCGTCAGGGGCAATTTGGGTTTCAGTTTCTTGTCCAAGGAAACTTCAACCCGCAGAATGACAGAGACGGTGATCAAATCGCCAACCCTCTGGTTAGTGGATGAGCTGCTCTACCATCTGAGCCACAGCTGCCACTCTGATCGTGTGTGTGTGCGCATCTGTGTGTAAGTGTATCAACGTGATTGTATGTGTGTGTGTGTGTGTGTGTGTAACTCTAGATGGCAAAATGTTGTTGGACTCAGTCAGAGACGCTCGGCATTTCCTCTCCCTCTCCGTCAGCTCAACTAAAATAAAACTATATATATATATATATATAGTGTGTGTGTGTGTGTGCTGAATAATACTCATGTGATTATGATGAGTATATTGTATGTTCATTTACAATTTAATGCAAACTGATAAAATAGTTGAGTGAAACTCAAAAAAATGTAAGTAACAACCCTAACCAACCTAAGTTAACCTACCTGTGGCAATAAAATGATCAAAGAGGTTCACACCTGTACTGAGGATATATGAACATTTAACTGGAGCTCAGGGTCAATGATATTTCTGTATTGGACACACCTGATAGAGAGGATTCCCCAAAGCCTGTTTGATGTGATTTACACTGTTACCCACCACTGTAAGGAGCTGTGCCATGGTTACCATGGTAACGTGGGCCCCGGGAGTAAGACAGGGGCCACTGCACCAGGATAAGGTCTGGAAGTCACTCTGAGGATTTTCAGTCTGGTAGTCAGGGAACCGTTGGCTATGACATGGAGGTCTGTTGACCCTCCAAGGATCTGCCTTCCCAGACCATTACTGACCCTCCACCAAACCAGTCATAGATGATGTTACAGCAGCATAATGTTAACCAAGACATCCCCAGACTCTTTCAGGCCTGTCACATGTGCTCAGTCTGAACCTGCTCTCATCTGAAAACGTTGTTACTAATGAATGAAAATAATTCATCTGTATGCTCAGAGACAGATTAATCTGAGATGTGGTAACAGCTGAACATGACTCCAGTTTGATCAAGTTTCATATGATGACTGTGTGAAATTAAATTCTGTGACCGTCAAGAGTCGGAGTAATGTCTCATCCTGAACTCTCGTCCAATCAGTTCATTGTAGACGTCACAATGTGACTTTCAAGATAAAATCTTGATGCCTTAATCTACACTTGAAAAAAATGATCATTGATCACACACTTCAACTGCTTCATAAATATTTATCCAGATAATCATATTATTTTCTCTTATAGAAACAAAGTTCAGCTTCAACCATCAAATGGTCAACACAACAGAGTTTCTCCACAATAGATTAGTGTTTATCACCATCAGATGACATGAAATCTGCATTTTTTGTACAGTGTTTCATCACTGTATATTACATTTTCATGAAATATATATTTATAATTATATTTATATTAATATATATATTAAAATATATAAATAAAATATATTTATATTAATATATATTTATAATTAAAATATATAATTTGCAAACAAAGTCATCTTTAAAGAAATTGAATTGATGAAACAGATTGTCCTGTAAACATTTTTCAAATGAAAAAGGACTTGTTGTCTGACTAAATGATTAAAAACATGAAACGTTAAATCAGACATATTTTTTTAAATGAAGAAAAGTCACTTGTTTTGAAATATAGTAAACAATGGGAGTTTAGACTTTTCAGTTCTAAGGGCCTGTTGATTAAATGAATGCCAGCTGACAAATGTTAGGTTAGATCCTTTGACAGATGCTAAGCTAACTGTTAGCTTCTCTGTCATCACTGTTGTAGCACATATATTTTCAGTAACCACATAAATGTGATAATCCACCAGACTTCCTGTGTCACGACCCATCACATCATAACATACCTGCTACGCTAAGCTGAAGATAGCAATGTGCTTATCATTTCCATTGTTAAATATTGACACTCATACATTCTCATACATACTCCCATGTATATATATATATATATATATATATATATATATATATATATATATATATATGTAGATATTCTCCCAAATACTGATTGTCATCTAAACTTGCATATACTCAAAAACAGTTAGTTACATCATTACAGATTCACACAGTTAATCAATTACAGAAACAGCTGATAGTTTACACTGACCTGTTTCTGTTGTATCTTCCGAAAACATTCAAGTAAACACGAGAGTGAGAAACCTGTCTGTCCACCTGTCTGTCTCTCACTGTAAGTGTCTGTCTCTCTTCCACTCGTGTTTGCTGGCCTTGCCTTCGTCGCCTGCTTTACTGAAACATGAGAGGTCAGATAGAGTGTCATGTCAAACACGCACGTACACACACATGTTACCACCAGTACTATTCATTAAACTCCCTAATGATAGAAGTGACCATAACATTAATTTTTTTAAAGAATGGGGTTAGGGTTAGGGTTAGGTTTGGGTTAGGGTTTGGTGTTTAGGGGCTTAGGGTTAGGGTAGGGGAACTGAGCCTGTCTCCTATGAAAGATGGCCGGAGGTGGTCTGTCCTTCCCCCAGGATGCTCCCTGGTCTCAGTTATGCTGATGGGGACAGCCTTGTTGCCTCCCGTATCGTACAGTGCTCCATCCCCCACTGTCTTCATTGAAGTTACCCATTTTGGGTTACTGTGTGATTGTTTGTTTGAAATATTTATGTGTGTGTGAATTAATCATGGGTGCTTGTGCAGACTCCTTTGCTATTTAGTAATACATTTATTTTTTAATCAAGGTCTAATAGTTGTTTTTTAATATTTATTAATCAGATATGTATAATTGAAATAGAGATATTGGCGAAAAATGACTCCCCATTATAAGCGAATTAAGCAGTCAGAAGTGAAAATTTCACCAAGTGTGGCGGTGAAAATCGTTCCTCCAGAATATATTATAAATGTTATCATTATATACTGTTATTATTATAACATACTGTTGGTAACAATTACACGACCATCATGTCATCAGTACGGTTACCATTACTTGTTTAAGTATTTCATTGTATTGTTGTATTTCATTGTATTTCAGAGGGGAGACTAGGAAATGGAAGATTTCTTTGCCCGGTACAAGCTACACCACCACTGTGTACATGGCAATCAACTGGGCCCACTCTAAGCATCACGTGTGTGGCGTCAGCACATATGGTGCAGGGCGTAACGGCTTTAGGGTTCAGTTCAGGTAAGGGGATAATAGCCAAGCGTGTCCGCGTCCGGCTCTGCGGACACGCTATTTCCACGGGTGCCAGAGACTAGGGACGTTTGCTACCCCCCCATTTTCAGGGTTAGGGTTAGGGTTAGGGGTAAAAGCACATAGGAGAAGGAGATATTCTTGAATAACTTTTTTTGTGAAGGTCGGAGTGACTTGGAAAGTGGTTCCGTCTGGACTAATTTGGGCCCTGCGGATCGATTGGTGCCATCCCCGAGCTTCTCCGACCTTCGGAAGGGGTCGAACGACGAAATGGTAAAAATTGACTTATACTGGGGGGTCAACACGTCAGCTGATGGAGATATTCTGGTTAGGTTTAGGCTTTGGGAAGGGTTGGTTAGGGTTAGCGTATGGATTCAGGTCAGGGCTAAGATTGGGAGAGTTGGGGTTAGGTTTAGGCTTGGGGAGGGAGTGGTTAGGGTTAGTGTATGGATTCAGGTCAGGGTTAGGCATCTCTCTGCACTCTTACCTGTGATGTTGAAGGAAGAGGAGCCTGATATGTATCCAAAGCATTGCCTCCTTGGCCTCCTTGGCACCCCCTGGCACCTCCTTGGCCCCCCCGGGGGAACCTCCTGTGCCCCATACACCGCACGGCCCAAGGAGATGCTTTACTATCATTCTAACAAACGACTGATCTTGGATTTCCCCATGA
Source organism: Paralichthys olivaceus (assembly GCF_024713975.1). NCBI lineage: Eukaryota > Metazoa > Chordata > Actinopteri > Pleuronectiformes > Paralichthyidae > Paralichthys > Paralichthys olivaceus. The sequence goes on along the minus strand of NC_091097.1, from coordinate 1,731 downwards.
TTGGTCTGAAGAGCTGTTTATCTTTGCAGCATCTATACTCTGTGAGAGGCCACCTTTGTTATGGTTTTTTCAGATTTTTGAATTTTATAGAATTAAAGGATCTGTATTGGGAGAACTGTCTCTTGGGATGGTAAATATCCACAAATGTGAAGTTTGGGTGGCTTATTTGCAGAGATATTTAGGGTTAGGGTTAGGGTTAGGGTTAGGGGGTTAGGGTTAGGGTTAGGGTTAGGATAAGGGATAAAAGCACATAGGAGAAGGAGATATTCTTGAATAACTTTTTTTGTGAAGGTCGGAGCGACTTGGAAAGTGGTTCCGTCTGGACTAATTTCGGTCCTGCGGATCGATTGGTGCCATCCCCGAGCTTCTCCGACCTTCGGAAGGGGTCGAACGAGGAAATTCCCCAAAATCTGAGGAGATATTCTTGAATAACTTTTTTTGTGAAGGTCGGAGCGACTTGCAAGTAGGCTCTACCCCCACTAACATGGGTATTGCGCATTGATTGGTAGCATCCCGGAGCTTGTAGGACCTTCGGAAGGGCAAATGGCCAAAGTGGGCGTGGTTAGGGTGTTAGGGGTTAGGGTGTTAGGGGTTAGGGTGTTAGGGTTTTAGGGTTAGGGTGTTAGGGTTAGGGTTAGGGTTAGGGTTAGGGTTAGGGGGGTTAGGGTTAGGGTTAGGGTTAGGGTTAGGGTTAGGGGGTTAGGGTTAGGGTTAGGGTTAGGGTTAGGGTTAGGGTTAGGGGGTTAGGGTTAGGGTTAGGGGGTTAGGGTTAGGGTTAGGGTTAGGGTTAGGGTTAGGATAAGGGATAAAAGCACATAGGAGAAGGAGATATTCTTGAATAACTTTTTTTGTGAAGGTCGGAGCGACTTGGAAAGTGGTTCCGTCTGGACTAATTTGGGTCCTGCGGATCGATTGGGGCCATCCCCGAGCTTCTCCGACCTTCGGAAGGTGTTGAACGAGGAAATCCCCCGAAATCTGAGGAGATATTCTTGAATAACTTTTGTTGTGAAGGTCGGAGCGACTTGCAAGTAGGCTCTACCCCCACTAATTTGGGCATTGCGCATCGATTGGTACCATCCTGGAGCTCATAGGACCTTCGGAAGGGCAAATGGCCAAAGTGGGCGTGGTGAAGGCTAGGGATAAGGGATAAGAGCACATAGGAGAAGGAGATATTCTTGAATAACTTTTGTTGTGAAAGTCGGAGCGACTTGCAAGTAGGCTCTACCCCCACTAATTTGGGTATTGCGCATCGATTGGTACCATCCTTGAGCATCTCTGAGCTTCGGAAGGGGTCGAACAACGAAATGGAAATAATTGACTTATTCTGGGGGGGTCAACACGTCAGCTGACGGAGATATTCTGGTTAGGTTTAGGCTTGGGGTTAGGGTTAGGGTTAGGGTTGTGATTAGGGTTAGGGTTAGGGATGAGAAGCCATTGGAGATCAAGATATTCTCGAATAACTTTTTTTCTGAAGGTCATAGAGACTTGGAAGTTGGTTCTATCTCAACTAATGTGGGTATGCCCGATCCATTGGTACTATCCCCGAGCTTCTACGACCTTCGGAAGGGGTCAAACCACCAAATCTTAGCTCAAAAGTACAAGATATTTTTGAATAACTTTTTTTCCGAACGTTATAGACACTTGGGCATATCATGATTAATAAAAGGGAGCGTGCCACACACTCACACCAAATTTCAGCACGTTTCGAGCAAGCAGCACGGAGTTATTCAC